>NW_007258228.1:38110-49707 GCF_000164805.1 Carlito syrichta | reverse complement strand
TTAGAGTTTACTTTTAGATTTATTTTCTACTTAAGGACCAGGCTTCTTTCTTATAATTGGGAATTATGTTGTTATTCGGGCATTTATGACATATCCCAGAGCCAAGGTACAGGTTGGAATGCATGACACCTATGTCTTTTGTAAGAATGATGGCATCCAAAATCAACAGTGACATAAGCCTGACATTTCAAGTGACTGGTCATCACTTAGAAGCTGTGGAGACTGCATGATGTAGAATTAAAATATATTTATTTTTAAAACCTGTTTTGTCATCCAGAGTCTAAAATGTGCCGAAAAAATAATTTTAGTCCCCACCCCCCCCCCACCCCCGCTTGTCTATAAATAACCTGGCTCTGAGTTTTGGAGGCCCACTTAGAGGTAACGCGAGAAGGGCCCGCTGGGGAGTCGGTAAAGCTGCAGGGAAGAGCTTGTCCACGCCTGAGCTTGGAGGAGGGGACATGCCAGTCCCCCTCCCCCAGTCGGCAGAGGACTTGGGCGTCCTGGATGTCAGGATTCAAAAGATGCCGCCTGCTGGAACTGGGGTAGGCACTGGAGACTAGACCTACCAGGACTCCACCATGGTCTGGCTCGTTAATTTTCCCCAACTATGTCCACCCATTCCCTCGGACTGTCAGTCAAATAAAAAGTGTCCCCCGCCTAGAATCCTGTTTTCTCCAGAAGTGCTTCCTGTAGACCAAAGGGGAAGACAAACTGTGTGTCCAGGCTTGAAGGAGGGTGGGGAGGCAGGTGGAAAGAATGGCGTCCCACCCTCAATAAATCAAAGTGCTTATGAGAAAAACAGTTTCAGCCGGGCTCGGTGGCTCAGCCTGTAATTCCGTGCCTTGGGAGGCTGAGGTGAGTGGATTGCCTGAGCCCACGGGTTCGAGACCCGCCTGGGCAACTTGGCGAGACCTCATCTCTACAATAAATCAAAAATGAGCCGGGCGTGGTAGCGCGCGCCTGGAGTTCCAGCTACTCGGAAGGCTGAGGCGGAAGGATCGCCGGAGCCCAGCAGGTCGAGGCTGCGGTGGCCGGGAGCGGCCACTGCCCTCCAGCCTGGATGACAGAATGAGACTCCGACTCAAAAAAAAAAAAAAAGAAAGAAAATCAAGAGTCTCTGCTGTTGACTATTGTTGTCTACACACCGTGCCTTCCTCTCTCCCCAGAGGGACTGGAGTGCTTGCAGTTGCTTGGACAGAAGGATAATGTATGGGGACAGCTTGACTTGCTGGGTCAGCCCATGGGATAAGATCTCCTGGAAGCACAGCTTGTTCTCTCTCTACCCTCTAGCTTTGTGGAATTGCTTCTCCCATTCCAGGACCTGGAATCCAAAATAAGGCTCCAAGAGATGGAGTCCAATCTAGTCATCGGGGCCAGACACAGCAGCTCACGCCTGTAATCCCAGCACTTTGGGAGGCCCAAGTGAAGTGCTTACTTGATGCCAGGAGTTTTAGACCAACCTGGGCAACAGAGTGAGACACTGTCTCTACAAAAAATACGAAAATTAGCCTGGTGAAGTAATGCATACCTGTAAGCCCAGCTATTCAGGAGGCTGAGGCAGAAGGATCGCTTGAGCGGAGGAGTTCAAGGCTGCAGTGAGCTATGATTGCCCCACTGCACTCCAGCCTGAGCAACAGAGCAAGACGCCTCATCTTAAAAAAGAAAAGCAAAAAATTAGTCATGGGGCAGAGGTCCTAAGTGTGGCAGAAGGGCCTCCAAGATCACACAGCAAGTCAGGGCTGGGACGGGAATGCAGCCCCTTAATCCAAATCTCTCGCACCATCAATGTTCCCACAAAAGGAACAAAATGTGAAGAGATGGTCTCTGGGTCCGAGTGCTGAAGCCACCTGCTTTTCCCCTCCTTGGCTAATCAGAGCACAAGACCACATCCAGCAAGCAGGCAGCTGCCCCAGCCTGGTTCCTCCATGCCTCAGCTCACCTCCTCTCTGGCTTCAGGGGTTCCCTTTTTTATGGGAAGAGCACTGGCCTAGGTCACACTGAGCAGAGGCCAGCGCACCCGAGCCAAGAGGAGACATCCAGAAATAGATGGGGGAGTGTCACGTTTCGAGCAGCTGTGAGGGGAGGTACGGGGTGGGGATTGACAGTATAAAGGAGAAACCTGTCCTCCCTTTCCCTGGTGGCTATGGCGAAAAACAGCTCCAGCTTCCCCCACCCCCAGGACAAGGCCTAGGTAAGGAGCATGCCACCCTCCTCCTGGGCGTTGGGCAGGGAAAGGGGTTTTTGAGCTAAAATTGGGGGGATGAATGGTGGAGGAATTTTGGGAGTCGTGAGAAAACATTTCAGGGAAACTTTGATGGGGAGGTTGAGATACCTAGGAAGGTATGGGACACTGGGAAGTTTGAGATTCTTGGGGAGAGATTTGGGGTCACATTCCCAGAAGGAAATGTCCATCGAGGGCCTGGATGGGGGGAAACTGACAAGAGCATTGCCCCGGGCAGGATGAGAGGAGGACAGGAGGGCAACTCCCCCGGGCTATGAGAAGGGACTGCACGGTGTCTCCACTCCCTCATGCCCATGCCCACCCATCACTCTGGCCCCCACTCCATCTTCCCCAACATTGGTCACCAAGGTAAGCAGTCTACCTGCTCTGCAGTGGCCCAGAAAGCCTCTTACACTCTGAAAACACTCTGGGGTCCCCACCTGTGTCTGGGTTTGGGCTGAGCCCTGCGGACACAATGAGTCATACTTGGTCCCTGTCCTCAAGGAACTCACAGGCCAGGAGAAGAGACAAATGCATGTAAGGGAAAGTACAGGGGCCCAGCCCCTGCAGGGTTTGGTGGTCCCTGGAAGGTATGGTGGTGTCGCAATTCTGTAGGAGGGATAGATACTAAAAGAAAGAAAGAAAGAGACTGGACTCTGTCTAGTGCAGAAGTCGTTTAATGGGACAAACTGTAAGCCTTTTATCCTAAATTTTCACGGGTTAAATCACAAGACTTTCACATGAACACAAAGCCAGGTGGTTGAGAGGCACCCCCCCAGATGTTTCCTCAAGCATGAGGAAGAACAATCCCAAAATTATCCTACTGTTCCTAATGCGTGGTTAATGTTCCTCAAAAATAATGCAACAATCTCCACTAGCATCATGATGTTCTATTAATCAATAACTTTTAAAGCTTATGCGTACACAACACCTAAAATGACTAACTTAAATCCTATTATCTTTTCTATTCTATGCTAATTTTACCTACACTATGGAAACTCTTAATTATAGCTCAAACCAGTTCCTAAAGAACGTGGCCCAGTCCAAAGATCACGCTGGGCCATTTCCGGGAACAATTGATTATAATCTCTTAGCAAAATGGTTACTCTAAAATCTTATATATCTATCTTAACTTATATAAAAGTTTCTAATTCCTAATCCTAATATATAAAGCTGATCATCAGCAATAAAGCTTCTAAAATAAAACCCAAATATAAACTGTAAATTGTACTAAGGCCAAAACCGCAATTAGTAGAAAATTGGAACAGTGAAATTTCTAAAGTTAGCTGTATTCTTATTAAACCTCAAAATATCATGTTTGATCATGCTTGAACTAACATAATTCCCTGACGTTAGCATGACATATTCTACAATACTTTCTATGAGTAAAATAATTTCAATTTCTATAATAAGTAGAAAACCCCTACACTAATTGTAGCTAAAACCGGTTTAAAAGAACGCAGCCCAGTCCAAAGTACGCGCTGGACCCTTAGGAGTGTGTCCCGGCTCAAAGTTCATGCTGGGCCATTTCTGGTAACTCTAGATAATCATCTATACCATCTAAAGATGAAAACAGCTCTCCATATGTATATACTAATTCTACAAATATACTTTTAAATCTTGTAAAGAAGTTTGTACCGTATTGAGCCACCGAGCCCGGCAGAATATTTCCATCTGGCAGAAGAATGTGCACCTGGAGATCCTCTAGAAGTGCCTGCGCAGATGTTTCTTTTTTTATGGACAAGGAGTTTCTTTTTAAAAACTGTCTGGTAACCGGGCTCGGTGGCTCAGCCTGTAATCCTGTGCCTTTGGGAGGTTGAGGTGAGTGGATTGCCTGAGCCCGCGGGTTCGAGACCCGCCTGGGCAACTTGGCGAGACCTCATCTCTACAATAAATCAAAAAGTAGCCGGGCGTGGTAGCGCGCGCCTGTCGTTCTAGCTACTCGGAAGGCTGAGGCGGAAGGATGGCCGGAGCCCAGCAGGTCGAGGCTGCGGTGGCTGGGAGCGGCCACTGCACTCCAGTCTGGGTGACAGAGTGAGACTCCGACTCAAACCCCACCCCCCCAAAAAACAAAAAAACTCTCTGGTCTTTCAAGCCCCTTGGTAGTTTCCTCTTGTTCGAATTCCTTTATTGTTTTTTTAAATCTGGAACATCTTATCTCTAAGGAAAAAACAGCTTAGAAGAAACTTGTAGTGATGTTATTCAGGCTTCAAGGTAGTTTCGGTTGTTAGATAAAACCTGTTTTACTCACTTAAATTTTACTTCTAAACCCTTTAACTTTTTATATACTATAACTTTAATATGTATCTCAAAACAAAATTATAAATCACTTACATATACCTTAATATAAACTTTCACTACACTTAAATCTTATGCCTTGTATTCAAACACCATAACTACAACTACAAATAATACGTAAAAATATTCAAAACAATTATTTGTCTAAACAAAATCAGAAACCTCTTTTTACCAGGTATTAGTCACAAATCCTAACCCTAAAAATAAGATCTGTAACCCATGACCAAGCGAAAGAAAGTCCTTTAAACATGTTTCAGAGTCATCACATGGGCAAAAGGGACAGGTCACACAACGTAGTGGGAAGTGGAAAGATGGACAATGAATTTGCAGTAGCCTGTAGCCCGGGGTCACCAGGACCCTGTCAATCTGGTGGGCCTCCAAGGGTGGCTCCCAACATCTCCCCCCTTTTTGTTTTTTAATATGAAGTCATGAAATTCTGTGTTTAGTTGGGAGATGTTATTCTTTAGGGGTTTGACGATTACAATCAGTCTTTAAATCAGCAGTTTTGGGCCTCACCAAGACATTTCTTCGAAGCACTGAAGGTGCACATTTCTTCACATATGAGAAGCCCCTTAGCTCCAGTTTTCTGGTCTTCAAGGCCTGCAGTCTTTTCTTTTCTTTTTTTTTTAATTCTAAAATACTTATTTCTAAAAACTAAAAAACCTTTAATCATATTGCTCAAGCCCCAAAATCATTATATCGTAATACCACATATATATACTTAATGAATCTTACTTTATTATACTAATTCTAAATCTACTATGTGTTGAACTTTTAATCTAAATCCTAAAGATTAATCTTATAAATGGCCTTAAATCCTAAGCTAGTAATTATTCTTTTTTTTTTTTTTGAGTTGGAGTCTCACTCTGTCGCCCAGACTGGAGTGCAGTGGCCGCTCCCGGCCACCACAGCCTCGACCTGCTGGGCTCCGGCGATCCTTCTGCCTCAGCCTTCCAAGGAGCTGGAACTACAGGCATGCGCTACCATGCCTGGCTAATTTTTTGATTTATTGTAGAGATGAGGTCTCCCCAAGTTACCCAGGCGGGTCTCGAACCCACACGCTCAGGCAATTCACTCACCTCAGCCTCCCAAGGCGCAGGATTACAGGCTGAGCCACCAAGCCCGGCTGTAATTATTCTTATAACTATGTTATTATACCTAATACATTTTTACCTAAATTCCTATATTATTATTAAATCAAGCAATCTAAAATCTTAAAGCGTTCATGACTCATGGAAGAAAGTCTCTTTGACGTGTTTCAAAGTTTAATCACAACGTGGGATGAAAAGGTCATAAATTGGAAAAACCAAACCATAAGGTGGGAAGTGAAAAGCAGGAACAATGACATTCTGAAGTTGACCACGCCAGCCTCAAGTTATACTATATTTGTCCCCTGCCAACACAAGGGCTCCATTGACGTAGGTGCTAAACAAGGTGGGGGGGAATGGTGTCGTAACTCCCAGGACTTCCTAGAGGCTCGGGGTCTTCGGCCCACCAGATTCTTAGGATCCGATAGGCCTCCATGGCCGGCTCCCAACAACAGAGCTTCTAGAAACCTAAGGAGGAGTCCCCCTCCACCTGAGCTCTGGCTTCATCCTCCAAGCAGCTTTCCAGTCCTCCCTTTCCAGTCCTCCCTTTCCCTGCTCCCTCAGAACCTCATCTCTTTCCTGACTTCAAATACACTCATGACTCCCAAATTCTCTTTCTTTTGTCACTCTGCTTCCTCTTGGCCATCTGCATCTAGAGAATTCACATTTTCCAAACTGATCTCACTCTTTCCCTTTCAAACCTAATCACTGATTCAAGATCTTTTTATTGAGCATCTATTTTGTGCTGGGGCTAAAGTAATGAACAAGATGAGCTTTTAAAGTCTGCTGTAAATTAGCCGGGCATGATGGAGTGGGCCTGTCCTTCCAGTCATTTGGAAGGCTGAGGTGGAAGGATCCCCTGAGCCCAGCAGATCGAGGCTGAGTGGCCATGGGTGTGCCACTGCCTTCCAGCCTGGACTACAGAGTGAGACTCTGACTCTAAATAAATAAATAAACTAGGCCATGCTCAGTGGCTCAGGTTGTAATCCCAGCACTTTGGGAGGCCGAGGCGAGTAGATTGCCTGAGCCTGGTGTTCAAGACCAGCCTAGGTAACTTGGTGAGACCTCATCTCTACAATAAATAAAAAGTTAGCTGAGCGTGGTAGCACATGCCTGTAGTTCCAGTTACTTGGAAAACTGAGGGAGAAAGATCGCCGGAGCCCAGCAGGTCAACACTGGGGTGGCCGTGAGTGTGCCACTGCACTCCAGCCTGGGCAATGGAGTGAGACTCCAACTCAAAAAACTAGATAAATAAATAAAAATAAAAATAAATTAAAAAATAAAGTCTACTGTAATAGTGCCTTTAGTTAACAATAAGGTATTGTTAACTGTAAACATTTGCTAAGAGGGTAACTCTCAAGGTAAGTATTTCTATTACACAAAAAACAAAAACAAAATGAAATAAAAATAAAAACAAAGGGACACAGGAAACTTTTGGAGGGGCTGAATATGCTTATTACCTTGTGGTGATAGTAACACGAGTGCATACATATTTCCAGATGCACAAATTGGCTATACTAATTACAGTCTTTTGTATGCCAATTGTACGTCAATTAATCTGCACACACAAAAAAGGAGAAGCTCATAGGGCTGCGTTGAGAGAGGGATACTCTGCAGTATTATCAGAATAGAGGTAGGGCCGGCACGGTGGCCCACGCCTATAATCCCAACACTTTGGGAGGCCAAAGTGGGAGGACTGTTTGAACCAGGGATTTTGAGGTCAGCCTGGGCAACATAGCAAGATCTCATCTCTACAAAATATTTTTAAAAATTAGCCTGGGCCAGGTGCGGGGTGGCTCAGCCTGTAATCCCAGCACTTTGGGAGGCTGAGGTGAGAGGAGTGCCTGAGCTCAGGGGTTCAAGACCAGCCTGGGTAACTTGGTGAGACTTCAACTCTACAATAAATTAAAAAATAAGCTGGGTGTGGCAGCGTGCACCGGTAGTTCCAGCTATTTGGAAGGCTGAGGTGGAAAGATCACCTGATCCCAGCAGGTCGAGGCTGCAGTGGCCATGAGCATGCCACCGCACTCCAGTCTGGGCAACAGAGTGAGACTCCAACTCAAAAAAAAGAAAAATTAGCTAGGCATGGGGCGCATGTTTGTAGTCCCATCTACTCAGGAGGCTTAGGCAGAACGATTACTTGAGCCTAGGAGGTTGAGGCTGCAGTGAGCTGTGATTGTGCCACTGCATTCCAGACTGAGCAATAGAGTGAGACTCTGACCCCCCCCAAAAAAGGATAAGAAAGAAGAAGTAAAAAATAATGGGAAATAGAAGAGGAGCTTCATTTTTAAGAAAAAGAGAGTTTGCTTTGCTTCTCCTCTGTGTTTTCCAGCTCAAATAACGGGAACCCGGGTGTCATCCTTGATTCTTTTCCTCTCTCACTCCTCCATCAGACACCAAGTCTAGCCCGTTCTATCTTGTAATGGGTTCATCCTCACTGCCATTACCTCAGTCAGGCCACGTGATTCCACGTCCTCAGTCTGACTTCAGAGTTCTCCTCTCCTGCCCCAAGCCTCATTCCATTTTTCACTGCAGGGCAGATGGGGACAAAAACAGGACAGTGGAGAGGCAGTGAGAGACAGCTGGCCTAGTGAGCTTTCGCTGCATAACCAATTTGCTGTGTGCCATGAACCCTCAGTGGCATACAAACGTCTATTCCCATGCCCATGGGGCTTCCAGCTGACTGACAACTAATTGCAAGGGGACTTGGTTGGGCAGCTCAGCTGGGCTCCTCTTTGCTGTGCGTTGGGCTCGGGTCTGTTCCTCCTTTGTTCATTCAGGGGTCCAGGCCGAAGGAGGGGCTTCCAAAGAGAAGACCCTCTCTCTTGGTTTGGGGTTCCCCATAACCAGATCAGAGACGAGGACTTGGGTGCAGTGAACTTTTTTGTAAGGTGATCCCAAGAAATCCAAGTGCAGAAGAGGCAGAGTCGGACAGAAAAGAGAGAAAAGCCAATAAAAAGTGTGTTGATGAGCATATACCACCCGGGTCAGCTGGGGCTTAGTCCCACTGGGGACCCTGTGTGGGACAGGAAATGTGATTTCCGTCCCTCATTGGTTGAATGTTGTCCTTGGGAACATTAACTCCCTTTTGGGCTGCCCTGTGCTTGCAACAACCAAGCTCCCAGGGGGATGGAGAAAGCCTCAGACACAGAAACATGTGGAGCCCTGGAGGTGGGCCGCTGTCAGCCTGCATGACAACTACCCACCGCGCCTGCGTGGGGACTCAAGGCAGGCCCAGGGCTGTGGGTTGAGTCAAGCGTCAGGTCCACTGCCGCTTTCCCTGCATCCACACGTCAAACCTCAGAAAAGACTCTGATTGGCCTTGCTTGGGTCATGTGTTCATCCACGAACCAATCACAACGGCCAGAGCTTAGGGGCACCGTTCTGGAACCTGTGTTCACCCCTAGAGGGTGCAGAGAGTAAAAAAAGTCCTGCAAGAACCCAGGGACTGGGTTCTCCACAGGAAAGCGAGGATCACTAGCAGCGCAAGCTACTTCGGTGGATTCCAAGAGTTCAAGTCATTGTTTGCTGCCACATACTCTGGGCAGCAGCATTTCATTCTAGAATGTGTAGGGCTTTCTTAAGCTTTTCACCCCAGGGTGATGCCATTTTCTATATACTGTGTATTTCCTTTGGTTAGCTCTTCGTTCAAATACACATCTTTTTGGGGGGGGTTTGGGGTCTGGTTCTGTTGCCCAGGCTGAAGTGTAATGGCATGATCACGGTTCATTGCAGCCTTGACTTCCCAGGCATGGGTGATCTTCCACCTCAGCCTCCTGAGTAGCTATAACTACAGGCACATGTCACCACACCCATCTAATTTTTTTTTTTTTTTTAGTCAGAGTCTCACTCTGTCGCCCAGGCTGGAGTGCAGTGGCACACTCACGGCCACCGCACCCTCGACCTGAGTTCAGGTGATCCTTCTGTCTCAGCCTTCCAAGTAGCTGGAACTACAGGTGCTGTTACCATGCCCAGCTTATTTTTCTATTTATTGTAGAGAGGAGTTCTCACCAAGTTGCCTAGGCTGGTCTTGAACCCTTGAGCTCAGGCAATCCTCTCACCTTGGCCTCCCAAAGTTCTGGGATTACAGGTGTGAGCCAACGTGTCTAGCCCCCATTTTTTTTCCTTTGGTACATACAAGGTCTTGCTATGTTGCCCAGGATGGTCTTGAACTACTGGGCTCAAGCACTGCTCCTGGTTCAGCCTCCCAAAGTGTTGGGATTACAGGTGTGAGCCACCATTCCCCACCCAAATTTGTTTTAGTTAGGCTCTTTTGGTTCCTTTTGTAACATGCATCACATGCTGCTTGAAATTACACACTCCAAGTTCATCTCCACTTCAAAAGAGCTTAAAAACCAGGGATGGGTTTATTGTTGTTGTTCCCAATTTCACACTCAGTGCCTGACACACTACAGACGCCCCCAATTTTTTTATTGAATAAGCAAGTAAGCAGGTTTTGAAAGAGAAAAGATAATGAGTTGAATTTTGAACATGTTGTATTTGGCAAAAACTATGGCTAACCTCAGTGCCCAGAGACACTCATACCTCAAATTTAAATTGTATATTGGCAATGATTGGAGATTTGTAAAATTATAGACACATAGAATCCCAGCATCTTAGAGTCATTGAACTTGGGTTCCCCAGAGCCAGAGGGAATGACAGAGCACGGATGCTTAACCTAATGAGATTGGGACAGAGATATAACCACTTTGAAATTTATGTAACGCTTGTGTGAAGGTGCATCCCCCCCCTCTTGAGTTGGAGTCTCACTCTATGCCCAGACTAGACTGCAGTAACATGCTCATGGCCACTGCAGCCTCAACCTGCGGGGCTCCAGGGATCCTTCCACCTCAGCCTTCCAAGTAGCTGGAACTACAGGCATGCACCACCATGTCTGGCTTATTTTTTTGATGCATTGGAGAGACAAGGTCTCGCCAGGTTGCCCAGGCTGGTCTCGAACCCCTGGGTCAGTCAATCCTCTCACCTCCACCCCCCAAAGAGCTGGGATTACAGGTGTGAACCACTACACCCGGCATCTTTTAAACTTAATTTTACTTCTGAAAATGTTTTAAATAAAATATGTACACAGATAAACAAGAATTCATATACATGAATACTCATTGTGATATTGTGTATAATATTTTGAAATTTGAAAAAACCCTAATTGTCCATCAGTTATGAAGTAGTAAAACAAATTATAGTTTAACTCTACCATGAAATACACCATGTTGCTCTTTTATTTTGAGTAGGAGTCATACTCTGTCACCCAAGCTGGAGTGCAGTAGCTTGCTCACAGCCACTGCAGCCTCGACCTGCTTGGCTCAGGTGATCCTTCCACTTCAGCCTTCCAAGGAACTGGAACTACAGGCATGTGCCACCACATCCAGCTGATTTTGTGATTTATTGTAGAGATGAGGCCTTGCCAAGTTGCCCAGGCGGGTCTCAAACCCCTGAGCTCAGGCAATCCTCTCGCCTTGGCCTCCCAAAGTGCTGGGATTACAGGCATGAGCCACTGCACCCTCTCACCATGTTGCTATTATAACGAACAAGGTAGATACATATGCACTGCCCTGGAAGGGAGTCCATGATAAACTGTTTCCTAGGGGAAAAAAGGTTACAGAATACAATGTTTCCTTTTCTTTTTTGGGGGGGGAAGTGCCATTAAAAAACAAAATAGGCTTCATACAGAAAACTATGCATGTATATGTACATTTAAATATTATCTGTATATGCATAGAATAAGGTTCAAAGAACACTGCTCTCCCTGGTCATCCTCTCCCCACTGGCAGATGTGCTTAAGAGTGGGAAGAGAGCCGAACTCGGTGGCTCAGCCTGTAATCCCGCGCTTTGAGAGGCTGAGGTGAGTGAATTGCCTGATCCCACGGGTTCGAGACCTGCCTGAGCAACTTGGTGAGACCTCATCTCTACAGTAAAAAAAAAAAAAATCAGCCGGGCGTGGTAGCGCATGCCTGTAATTCCGGCTACTCGGA
>NW_007258228.1:26178-38090 GCF_000164805.1 Carlito syrichta | reverse complement strand
GCACTCCAGTCTGGGCAACAGAGTGAGACTCCAACTCAAAAAAAAAACAAAAAAAACCCAAGACAAAACAAAAAAAAAGAGTGGGAAGGGGAGCCGAGTGCAATGGCTCAAACCTGTAATCCCAGCATTTTGGAAGACGGAGGTGAGAGGATTACCTGAGCCCAGAGGTTCAAGACCAGCTTGGGCAACATGTGAGACCTCGCTTCTACAATAAATCAAAAAAATTAGTCAGGCATGGTGGCACGTGCCTGTGCTCCCAGCTACTTGGAAGGTTGAGGTGGAAGGATCGCCGGAGCCCAGCAGGTCGAGGCTTCGGTGACCGGGAGTGTGCCACTGCACTCCAGCCTGGGCTTCAGAGTGAGACTCCAACAACAACAAAAAGAGTGGGATAGGGGATGTGAAGAGCCAGAAAGGAGAAAGAGGACTTGGACGTTATGATTCATATGCTTCACCCCCACCAACAAGGAAGCATTACTTTGTAACTACATAAACAAACAAACAAGCAGCAGCAGCATTGACTTTGAAACCATTGGTTTTAACCCTCACCCAATGTTGGGAGCCAGCCACGGAGGCCTACTGAGCTTTCAGGATCAGGGAGGGCTGTGGCCCCTGAGACCACTAGGATGCGTTCGGGAGCTGTTGACTCCATTCCCTCCTCCCTTTTTCTATTTAGCCAAAAGGATCTCTGCCGACCTAGGCTGAAGGCTCTGTGACTGTGACAGGCATGGCTCACTCTAGAAACTCATTGTTCTTGTTTCCCATGAACTGCGGTTTTGGCTTAGGTATTAGATATAATTCAAACTCAGGTCACATTTGGGAGACTTCAATACGGTACAAGCTTCTTTACAAGATTTAAAAGTATATTTGTAGAATTAGTATATACATATGGAGAGCTGTTTTCAGCTTTAGATGGTATAGATGATTATCTAGAGTTACCAGAAATGGCCCAGCATGAACTTTGAGCCGGGCCACATGCCTAAGGGTCCAGCGTGTACATTGGACTGGGCTGCATTCTTTTAAACCAGTTTTAACTACAATTAGTGTAGGGGTTTTCTACTTATTATAGAAACTGAATTTATTTTACTCATAGAAAGTATTGTAGAATAGGTCATGCTAACGTCAGGGAATTATATTAGTTCAAGCATGATCAAACATGATATTTTGAGGCTTAATGAAAATACAGCTAACTTTAGAAATGTTCCCATTTTCTACTATTGCGGTTTTGGCTTTAGTACAATTCACAGTTTGTATTTGGGTTTTATTTTTAGAAACTTTATTGCTGATGATCAGCTTTATATATTAAGATTAGGAATTAGAAACTTTTATAGAAGTTAAGATATATAGGATTTTAGAATAGCCATTTTGTTAAGTGATGGTAATAAATTTTTCCTAGAAATGGCCCAGTGTGATCTTTGGACTGGGCCACATTCTTTAGGAACTGGTTTGAGCTATAATTAAGAGTTTCTATAGTGTAGGTAGAATTAGCATAAAATAAAAAGGTCTTAGGATTTAAGTTAGTCATTAGGTGTTGTGTATGCATAAGCTTTAGAATTTATTGAATATTAGAATATTATAATGTAGCCGGGCTCAGTGGCTCAGCCTGTAATCCCGTGCCTTGGGAGGCTGAGGTGAATGGATTGCCTGAGCCCGTGGGTTCGAGACCCGCCTGGGCAACTTGGCGAGATGTCATCTCTACAATAAATCAAAAATCAGCTGGCCGTGGTAGCGTGCGCCTGTAGTTCCAGCTACTTGGAAGGCTGAGGCAGAAGGATCGCCGGAGCCCAGCAGGTCGAGGCTGCGGTGGCCAGGAGTGGCCACTGCACTCCAGTCTGGGCGACAGAGTGAGACTCCAACTCCAAAAAAAAAAAAAAAAGAATATTATGACGTTAGAATTGTTGTATTTCTTTTGAGGAACATTAACCAAGCATAAGGAACAGTGAGATAATTTGGGGATTGTCCTTCCTCATGCTTGAGGAAACACCTGGTGGGTGAGGGATGCCCCTCATTCACCTGGCTTTGTGTTCACGTGAGAGTCTTGTGATTTAATCCGTGAAAATTTAGGATAAAAGGCTTACGGGTTGTCCCATTAAACGGCTTCTGCACTAGACAGAGTCCAGTCTCTTTCTTTCTTTCTTTTATTTTTATTTATTTATTTTTTTATTTAGTTTTTATTTCTCTGCAATCCAACTAGACATGGAAGGGAATAAGGAAAATATGGAACCCAAAGAATTGTAGCGAGAGCACAAAGATTACAGACATACTGTGAGCAAATGGGATGGAGGGGGTGCTCTCCTGAGCTACAGAAGGAATGAACTGGTAGTTTAGGATAAAGCACGTCAAATTCATTAAAGTTGTCCACAGTCAGCAATGGTGATCTTCTTGCTGGTCTTGCCATTCTTGGACCCAAAGCCCCCCATGGCTTGCACAACATTCATGCCCTCTTTCAACTTGCCAAAAACCACGTGCTTGCCATTCAACCATTCAGTCTTAGTGCAGATGAAAAACTGGGAACCGTTTGTGTTGGGTCCAGTATTTGCCATGGACAAGATGCCGGGACCTGTATGCTTCAAGATGAAGTTCTCATCAAAAAATTTTTCCCCATAGATGGACTTTACACATTATGGCGTGTAAAGTCACCACCCTGGCACATAAACCCTGGAATAATTCTGTGAAAGCAGGAACCCTTATAACCAAATCCTTTCTCTCCAGTGCTCAGAGCACGAAAGTTTTCTGCTGTCTTTGGAACTTTGTCTGCAAACAGCTCGAAGGAGAAGCAGCCCAAAGGCTCGCCATCGACAGCGATGTCGAAGAACACGGTGGGTTTGACCATGGCTGATGGGAAAAGGCTCAAGGCGGTGGCGTCTGCAAAGCGGCCTCTTCCTTTCTTTTAATATCTATCCCTCTTACAGAATCGCTGACGCCGCCACATCTTTCCAGGGACCCCCAAATCCTACAGGGGCTGGCCCCCCGCAACCCAATACCTGGACACCCTCCTCTTGGAGCTACTCGGGGCACTCAGTGTCCCACCCACAGGGCACAGGAGGCTGTGTTCCCTCTGCTTCCCTTGGGAGAGCAGGTGCTCTCTGCCATCTCTCCCTCCCCTAAGTCCCTCCTCCCCAGCACCTGGGGTTTATATGGGTCCCTCCCTGGAAACACTTGAGGCCTTGGGAGAAAGAGGGCTTAGTCCACAGCAGAACCGCAGGGAAAGGTGGGACCCTCTGAACCCCAAGCCCCACTCTAAGTCTGTCCTAGAGACTTGCTATGTGTCCCCCACCCCAGCTGACCATTCCTGGGCCCGCCCCTGTTCCAGGCCCACGTCTCCTGTGAGGTAAAGCCCAGACCTTTGACCTCAGTCTCCCCCCAACATTCCAACCCTGCAGGCTCTGCCAGACTAGACGACTTGTCTTTCCCTCTCGATGTCCTCAGAGTTCCTACCTCCAATACCTTTCCTGTTTCCATTTCTGCTGATAAAACTCCCAACTCAACTCCATTCTTTTCTCTCCCAGTCTCCACTTGCTGACATCTTATTCTCCTATTCATCCTGCAAGACCCTGTTCACATATTACCCCCTCCAGGAAGACTCTCATGTTTCTTCCAGCAAGAGGTCCTCTCTCTTCCAAGCCTCCACATCTATCTTGTGACTCTATGCCAAGCACTGGGAATGGCACAGACAGTTAATGAGTATTTATCATACTATACAGATTGACTCTGCAGTTTTCCAGATGAGGAAACTGAGACCCAAAGACAGACAGCAGCTGGCCCAAGGTCACCTCCAACATGCAGGCTCCTGCCATCATGGCTCTGTTGCTCATGTCTGTGGGCCTCATGGAAGGACTTCAGGTATGGTCATCCCCTACTGTCCCCACCCCAGCAGGGAGCCGGGCTGTTGGCTTCTTCTGAAGCCTGGAAGGAGGAACAGGGGGAGGAAAGAATGCCCCATGCTTCTCTTGGGGATTGCTTGGGCCAAAGGGGCAGCCCAGATGCTGGTCTTGGGGAACCTGCAGCCAGAAGTTCCCAATCCCCCTCTCCTCCTGGTGCCTTTCTCGGCAGTACAGGCCCCCTCTCCTTGGAGGGCAGAGCTGGATGGCGGGGGTCCCATTCTCCCAGAGGCCCATTCTCAGTGCTGCCGCTCCTGGCCCCTCAGGCCCAGAGCCATCCCATCACACGACGAGATCTCTTCTCTCAAGAAATGCCCCTGGACATGGCCCCAGCCTCCTTTGATGATCAGTACACCGGCTGTGCCGCTGCCATGTCAGCTGCTCTCCCGGATCTCAATCACACAGAGTTCCAGGCCAACAAGGCATACGCGAATGGCTGGGCGCTAGCAAGCAGCCAATGGCAGGAACGCCAGGCCTGGGCACCAGAGTGGAGCCTCAGCCCCACCCGCCTGCCCCCGCCACCCCCCGGCTTCCGCGATGAGCATGGGGTGGCCCTCCTGGCCTACACAGCCAACAGTCCCCTGCACAAGGAGTTTAACGCTGCCGTGCGCGAGGCCGGCCGCTCCCGGGCCCACTACCTCCACCACTTTTCCTTTAAGACGCTCCACTTCCTGCTGACTGAGGCCCTGCAGATGCTGAGCAGGGGCCAGCGCCAGCCCCGGTGCCGCCAGGTGTTCCGAGGGGTGCATGGACTACGCTTCCGGCCAGTGGGGCCCGGAGCCACGGTGAGGCTGGGGGGCTTTGCCTCCGCATCCATGAAGAATGTTGCAGCCCAGCAGTTTGGTGAGGACACCTTCTTTGGCATCTGGACTTGCCTTGGGGCCCCCATCAAGGGCTACTCCTTCTTCCCTGGAGAGGAGGAGGTGCTGATCCCCCCCTTTGAGACCTTCCAGGTGGTCAACGCCAGCAGACCGGCCCAGGGCCCTGCCCGAATCTACCTCCGGGCGCTGGGCAAGCGTAGCACCTACAACTGCGAGTACGTCAAAGGTAGGAGGGCAAGTAGGCTCAGCTCCTGTGTTCCAGGGATACATACATAAATACAGCCACCCAGTGAGGAGGACCAGTCATGTCCACCAGCCCCAGCCCTTCAATCTAGAAAGAGATGCAACCTGTGAGATAGTGCACGTCCCATCCCTGAAGGTGGCTAAGCCACAGCTGGCCACTTGCCTGCTGGGAGGTGAAAAGGGCTTCCTGGCCATGGTGGGGGTCTCTGGCCATTTGAGGGGGCAAGGAGACCTGGTCAAGCTTTTCCCCAGCCTGGAAGCTGGAAGGGAATTATTTCCTAGCCAGAGTGCTGACATCTAGACCACTGTTGCCAGAACGAGCAAGAGCCCCAACCTCAGTTTCTGAGGAGAGCACATTTATCGATGGAACTGGAACTATGTGCGGCCTGTGTGCTTGGCGGGGGTGGTGAGGGCAGGAGGGCAGCCATCGGGTGCTGTGCCCCTAAGGTCCGGTCCAGGCTGTGGGGGATGCTCTTCTTGTCCATCCCCCAGGACTGGCCAGAAGGGGAATCTCATGAGGGTGAGTCCAAGTTCTTTTTCTTTTCTGAGCTGGGGGGGTCCCAATCTGTTGCCCAAACTGGAATGCAGTGGCATGATCACGACTCACCACAGCCTCAATCTCCTGGGCTCAGGCCATCCTTTCACCTCAGTCTTCCAAGTAGCTGGGATTACAGGCGTGAGCCACTGTACCCGACATTTTTTTTTTAACTTTTTATTTTTTCGAGATAGGGGCTTGCTCTGTTGCCCAGGCTGCAGTGCAGTGGTGCAATCTTGGCTCACTGTAGGACCCAGGTTGACCTCCTAGGACCCAGGTTCCCAATCTCTGAAGGGCTGTGGGCTGCCATTCGCAGCTGAGTGAGACCCAGTTTTCACAGTTAGAGGCAGGTATTTGGCCGGACTGCGACCACAGCCAAGATGGGGAAGGCCCTGTGTGGCTTTGGTTCCCACCTCAGAGGGCAGTGGGGCATGCTTGAGGTGAGGAAGATGAGGGAAGGTGAGGAAGACCTACGGAGAACGTCACAGCCTCTCCTTGGCCAGGACAAGCACGAGAGGGAGGTGGGTATGGCTGGGAGAAGTGCCCCAGAGTGGACCCTGGTTTTGATGGCCAGCTCCCTTACGACCCAGCTGTTCATGGGTCAGATCAAACCTAGTCAAGAGGGTTCCACCACGAGGGAGAATTTGGGGAAAATGCATTCACTTTTCCCAGAACAAGTCAGGGTTGGACATTGAGGTCCCTTCATCTCTGAGAGCCCTTGAGGCTTTGATTCTTTCTTGTTTCTTTCCTACAGACAAGTGCAAGTCTGGGCCCTGCCATCTGGATAATTCAGGTAAGGGCCACAGGCACTGGTGGAACTCAGTTTCGGGATGAGAAGGCTGCCCTGGGCTT
Source organism: Carlito syrichta (assembly GCF_000164805.1). Lineage (NCBI taxonomy): Eukaryota > Metazoa > Chordata > Mammalia > Primates > Tarsiidae > Carlito > Carlito syrichta. Next base: position 31,761 of record NW_007258228.1, on the reverse strand, counting down.
GGGCCCCTCATTGGAATTTCCCTCTTATGAGGAAAACAACCCATTAACCGGAAAAAGGACACTCTTATAAGCAGACACCTGTGGGGGGTGCTGCCCTCTCCTAGCAGATGTGTGTGTGGGAAGGGTGGCGGCTGGGGCAGCAGAGACACCTCTCCCCTGCTCTGGGTCTTCTCATCCCTTGCAGAAGGTCACCTAGCAGGCCCCAGAGAGACTGGGCTGCACTGAGGCGAGGAAGGGAAGGGCTGCTCCCCGCAGTCCTCCCCTGGGGCTTCTCCTTCAGCCACAGAACCCACTGTTTCTGTTACTCCCATCAGGGCTCCCTCAGACCCACCTTTCAAGGTTGAGCCAGGCCTTGGGTGCTGGAGGCCAGTCTAGGCTCTGATCTTTCTCTATGACCACCCCATTCTTCCTCTGGACCTCAGTTTCCCTAGTCTATTAGGCAAATTGGACCAGATGATCACCAGGTCCCTCTCAGCTGTGACTCTTCTCTTTCCTTGAGCACCTGCTGTGCCAAGGCCTATCTGGGCCACCGTGCCTTTAGGCAGGAATAGGCCATTTCCAGGGAAGAAACAGCAGCTCTTTCCCAAGCTTTGGGGTTCTCCTATCTCCTTCAGGGCTCTGTGAACTGTGGGCAGGAAGGACCCCCAGCCTCCACTGACCCATTCCAGGCCATTCCTCCTCACCACATTGCAATGGTGGAGTGATTGTCATCACCCTTGTTCTACAGATGACAGAACTAGGCACAAACACACAAAGAAGCAACCAGTCCTGTGCCACACAGCTCACAAGGAGTGGAGTCTTAACAGCCTGGTCTAGAGCCAAACACGGAACCACCATACCAGGCTGGCTCCCACACAATCATCTCATTCTACTATGACACACACTAATCTATCAGAAGGAAGTGGAACAGGGAGGACTACCTTCATTACGTAATCAAGTGAGACCCAGAGACAGACGCTCAAGGTGACAAAAGTGAGTTGGCAGCAGAGATAAGGCCAGAAGCTGGGTCTCCAGCCTCCAAACTAGGCATCTTGAGTCTGATGATGTAACTTCAGGCACTAGAAAAGTTTATGATTCCCCTCATAGTCCATCCAGCACCTCTTCTACCAGGTTTGGACAGAGGAACCAAGTTCAGCATCACCAGATCTCACTCAGATCTCAAATTCCAGTTCCACCCCACTCTGCAATGCCTTGTTCGTGGTAGTAGAAGGCAGGGGTTAGACCTGATGACCTTAGGAAGGGGATGTGGGACGCCCATCAGTCACCTCATCTCTGTCTACTTTCTTCCTTAAATCTTTGTTTAAACCAATCAAATTTAGCAGTGGGGGGCTGTATATCAACTTCAGTGACATCAATTGTTATAAGTTGTGAAAACCCACTACCATCGAGCCAGCCCCTCCCTAAATTCTTGACCTTCATCGCTGTTGCCCCCGCATGTTTGGTGTATAAGTTTTTCTAGCTCATACTGCCAATCTCTCCATCTTAATCTTCACGTGCTCACTTTGCTCCTGAATACCTCTCTGTCTCTGTTTTTCTGCAGCCATGGGTCAGGGTCCCCTCTCCACAGTCTGGTTCCTGCTGCTGCTGCTCTGGTTCCTTGTGCTGGGGACCTTTCCAGACAGTCCAGGCCTCCTCTGATGCCTTCCAGACGTTTTGGGCCTCCTCCAGATGCTGAATAGCCCTTCCTGCTGCCTCTGCCCAACCTGAGGATGTTGACCACGTGTGTGCTTTAAGTGTGGCCAAGATCCCTGGTAAAGCAATCTGCAGGGAACTCTGGGACCTTCTCTGGCAGCTGCCAGACCTGCTGGTGGAGAAATAGGAGATAATTTGGGGGCTGAACCCTATCTAGGGTTCTGTGGGTGAGACTCTGAATAGAGGTGGGGGGGATTCCAGGACCAGCAGCAACTTAGTTGGAGACAGAAGAGACTTCAACTCGTTTGGGAGGTGATTGGCTATGGTACTTGCTAGTGTTACTCAAGTGCCTAAAGCTTCTATGTCCACCTAGAAGCTTTCTCCACCTCCTCCAGGAAGCTTCCTTTGACCTCTCCCACCCAACTGGGTTGGGGAGTGTGCCTCTGTGCTCCCCTGGGTCCCTGGATGCTTCTCCACACCATGTCTGCCTGCCATGTCACACTGTGAGCTTCCTGAGGGCAGGGACTAGATCTGAGGCACAGAGTTGGTGCCAGGAAATGTGTGGAAGTCAGAGGAGCAAATACTTGTGAATGGTGGGTCCCTGCACTGCCCCTACCTTGGACACTGTCAAGTTCCCAATGTCAGCATGTGGGAAGAAGTTAGACTGTGCCTAACTCCAGGGCACAAAGAACAGGAGAGATGGAAGAGTGCTAGCTCTCTACTAGTGGCTGAGTCAAATCCTAGTTATTTTCTTGCTAGCAAAGGTGTAACTTCTGCTCTAATCCATGCGTCCTGAGGTTCCTCCCTCTACAGAGACAGATCCAGATCCCCAACTTGCATCATCACACAGACCCCAAGGGTAAGACAGGACATCGAGGAGTGTCAGGCACATACTTTACTATGAGTTGGGGCTCTGGGGCCAAATGCCTGTAGGGCCTTTTGCTCTGGAAACTAGACCAAGAATCCCCAACCCCCCTCTCTGAGTCCCTAGGCAGGGAAGACCCAAGTCCCTACGACAGCAGTCACCTAATAAGGAAGGCAGGAAATGTGGTAGTTCTGTTTTTCTTTTCTTTTTTTTTTTTTTGAGTTGGAGTCTCACTGTCGCCCAGACTGGAATGCAGTGGCCGCTCCCGGCCACCGCAGCCTCGACCTGCTGGACTCCGGCGATCCTTCTGCCTCAGCCTTCCAAGTAGCTGGAACTACAGGTGCACGCTACCACGCCCGGCTAATTTTTTTTATTTATCGTAGAGATGAGGTCTCGCCTGCCCAGGCGGGTCTCGAACCCGCGGGCTCAGGCAATCCACTCACCTCAGCCTCCCAAAGGCGCGGGATGACAGGCTGAGCCACTGAGCCTGGCTAGTTCTGTTTTTCATATAATAAGCCTCACTCTCCCCACTAAAAGCTTTAACATCTAGCATGGGCATTTAATTATGTCCCTCTAAGACTATACTTTGATCTTGACCTTCTTAGAGTTTTTCCTCTTGTAGAATTAGGCGAGTGACTGGACTTCCCTTAGTTAAGGTACATAGAGGAGAGCTCATCAGTAGATCTGATCCTGAAGAGTGGGTGTCCCAGGCTCCTTGGAGCAGTGGGAGAGACTGGCTGGTCTAAGAAGCAGCAACCACATGGCACTGACTGTCTCTGTCTGGAGGCGCTGTGGCTGTAGCATATCCTGGGCCCCAGTCCCTCACAGGGCCTGCACCAGCACCAGGAAGCTCATGACCAGGGCCATGGAGAAGAAGATGCCCAGGAAGAAGCGGTCCATCACACGCGCCAAGTGCTTCCAGTCCTCATGGCAGCGCTGGGCAGCCCGGTGGCTGTGGAAGGTGTTGGCAATGGTGACTACATGGTGCAGTAGTGCTTCCTGGCGGCACAGACACTGTGGTTCATGGCAAGGGCCTGCGTGTAGCCCAGCTTCTCCCTCAGGAGGCTGGGGGTTGGGCGATGACTCAGGTGGCCTGGACTGCCCACAGGGTTCTCCTCTTTCCCGCACACACAGGCCCCGTGCCAGGTGTCTCAGCAGGAGGGCCCGAGCCCAGGCTGGCACTGGGCGGGCACTGGGACCACAGTAGTGCAGGTTCATGATAAGGATGGTGAGTGCCGTTGAGAACGTCACCATGGTCATAGTGGCCATGTAGTACTTCCCTGCAAGAGAGAGAGCAAATTGGGCCCAGAACAAGAACATGTAGATACTGAACTTCACAGCCACCTCTGCGAAAATAGGAACAAGCCCGCCATGGGGCTCTCAGGACTTTCCAGGCCCCGTGGATGGAAGCCGGAAGGAGGTAAGGGCCAAGTTCTCCCGTCCCTCATTCCTACAGTGGATCATCAGAGGCCACCTGCTCCCCTCTGCTGGAGGCTGCACTCACACACAACCCATGAAAGTCACGCTCACTGTTGGGAGCCGGCCACGGAGGCCCACTGAGCGTTAGGGATCAGGAAGGGCCGTAGACCCCGAGACCGCTAGGATGTGTTTGGGAGCTGTTGACCCATTCCCTCTCTCCTTTTCCATTTGGCACAAACTACCAAGAAAAGCTCCAGCTGGCTTTAACAGAAAACTCTGAGACCGGAACGAACACAGCTAACGTAGGAGTCTACTGTTCCCATTTCCCACAGCCTTGGTCTTTTGCTTTATCACAATTTAAGTTTGGCTTTGAGTCACATTGAGGAGCCTTAGGCAGGTCACAGGTTCTCTTGATGCGACCTTTAGAAATTTATAGATACAAGTTTTAAGAAAATAGTTTATATAGACTAAGAAAAATTAAATAACCATTTTATTATAGAAGTGTGGTTAGTTCAGTTTGATTTAGGGGGACTAGTGAAGTTTGTATTAGGCCAGTTGGTGCTAGGAGAGAGTAACCATAGCACCAACTGTTTTATAGAAACCAGTTTGAATTAGTATAGAATAGTAAAAGGCAATATATCATTATGTTGGTTTCGGGTGTAAGTATTGAATGACGTTATGTAGCTATAAACAATTAAGGGTAATAGAAACTGGATAAGAACTTCATGTTTTTCTTTATGTTTAAAAAATGCATCTGCTTGAGAGTGGGGGGTATCTTTGTGTGCACGTGGACCTGTTTATGTACATGCTACCTTTTGTGTAACCATAGCAGTAGGAGTTCTCGTGATGATAACTTTGCAGAGTTTGGGGATAAAAGCCCTGATATTACACCCATTAAACGGCTTCTGGTCACCTGAGCAGGAGTCCAGTCTCTTTCTTTCTCCCTTCTCTCCAGAATAATCGCCGACGCTGCCCCACCTTCCAAGGGACCCTCTAATCTTTCCACAGGGGCCGTTCCCTGTAGCTCACAAAACATTATGGGCATGACCCGGGGCAAGATGCAGACCTTTTCTGCACAACTGGGATAATAAGAGAGTCTGCCTCGTCGGTTTGTGGTGATGCTCACGTGGGTTAACAAACGTCAGGTGCAGCCGGGCTCGGTGGCTCAGCCTGGAATCCCGCGCCTTTGGGAGGCTGAGGTGAGTGGATTGCCTGAGCCCGCGGGTTCGAGACCCGCCTGGGCAGGCGAGACCTCATCTCTACGATAAATAAAAAAATCAGCCGGGCGTGGTAGCGTGCGCCTGTAATGCCGGCTACTCGGAAGGCTGAGGCGGAAGGATCGCCGGAGCCCAGCAGGTCGCGGCTGCGGAGGCCGGGAGCGGCCACTGCACTCCAGTCTGGGCGACAGAGGGAGACTCCAACTCAAAAAAATGAAAAAATAAACGTCAGGCGCTCAGGAGAGCGCTGTCATACAGTGCGCACTCTGTGCCTTTTACTATGATCTGGGGATTCCACGTTCCTCCATCAAGGCCTTGAGAAGAAACCGACTTCTTCCCGCGCCTCGCGGTGAGGAGTGTTGTCCTCGGAAGGGGCTACGGCCTCCCCTTCGGCCTCAACCTGAGGGCTCGTGCCCAGGACGCACGCGCGGCCGGACTTCCCTGCAGCCG
>NW_007258228.1:22864-25488 GCF_000164805.1 Carlito syrichta | reverse complement strand
CCCTGCGGGCAGGCGGGCGGACTCACCAGGATGCCCCCCAGGAGCAGGCCGGGGCACGCCCCTCAAGGGGCGGGGGAAACCGGAATGTTTCTCCCCAGATTATCTTTTTGAGGCAGGGTCTTGCTCTGTCGCCCAGGCTAGAGTGCAGTGGCACCATCACAGCGCACTATAGCCTGACGACCTCTTGGGCGCAGGGGAGCCTTCCGCCTCAGCCTCATGAGTGACTGGAACTGCAGGCACAGGCTGCCACACCTGGCTAGTTTTTTCTTTTTTAAATAGAGACGAGGTCTCACGATGATGCCTAGGCTGGTCTTGAACTCTTGGGCTCAAGCAATCCTCCTGCCTCTGCCTCCCAAAGTACTGCACCTGGCCAAGGATTTTTTTTTTTTTTTGAGTTGGAGTCTCACTCTGTCACCCAGACTGGAGTGCAGTGGCACGCATGCTCACGGCCACCCCAGCTTCAACCTGGTGGGCTCCAGCGATCCCTCTGCCTCAGCCTCTGCAAGTAGCCAGAACTACAGGTGCACGCTACCGTGCCTGGCTAATTGATTGGCGGGGGGGGTCTCACCATGTTGTCCAGGCTGGTCTTGAACCCCTGGGCTCAGGCAGTCCTCTTGCCTCAGCCTCCCAAAGTGCTGGGATTACAGGCTTGAGCCACTGTGCCCGGCTCCAAGTGTTGTTAAAGATGCTGCAAATGCAGGGGGCCAGGCTGCCTCAGCCTCTGCTTGCTGGATATAAGTCCTTCCATTGCAGACATAAATCCTTCCTTACTGGTGACAGCACCTGCTATGGGCCCAGAGAAGGCACTAGCAGGCGCCAGCAGAATCTGGGAACAGATTTTACTTCCTTCTCAAGTTTACTCATTTTTTAAAAGACTGGAACTGCTCTTTCCTTTGTCTTGTCACTATGTAGGATTTCTGGCTCTTTGTTGAAATACTGTTTAAGCAAAGCCTCTAAGCCACTGCCTGAAGAGAGATATACTTTTTTGTTAATTTGTTTTTGGATCAGGGTCTCACTCTGTCACCCAGGCTGGAGTGCAGTGGCACCATCACAGCTCACCGCAGCCTCAAACTCCTGGGCTCAAGCTATCCTCCTGCCTCAGCCTCCTGAGTAGCTGGGACTACAGGCGTACACCACCATGCCTGCCTAATTTTTGTGGTTTGTTTGTTTGTTGTTGTTTTGTCTTTTTAGGCTCACTCTGACACTTAGGCTGGAATGCAATGGCACAATCATGGCTACCAATGCCTCGATCTGCTGGGCTCAGGCAGTCCTTCCATCTCAGCCTCCTGAGTAGCTGGGACTGTAGGCTCATGCCACCATGCCCTGCTAATTTTTAAATTTATTGCAGAGACAAGGTCTCGCCTTGTTGCCCAGGCTCGTCTCAAGTTCCTGGGCTCAGGCAATCCTTTCGCCTCTGCCTCACAAAGTGCTGGGATTGTAGACGTGAGCTGCCACGCCCAGCTTAATGTTTGTATTTTTTGTAGAGACGAGGTCTTGTTATGTTGCCCTAAGGTGTGTACACTCATGTCCCAAACATCTCTTTTCAAGAGACACAGGACTGGCCCTGGACCACACAGTGGGTTCCCAGAAGACATTCGGCCTGGGTTGGCCTGGGGCAGCCTATAGTGGAGGTGCCAAAGAGGGGCCTTGAGCTCCTGGCAGCTTAAAAGGGTCTCTACAAAAAATACAAACATTAGCCTGGGCATAACTAATTGTTTGATTGTAGAGAGCGGGGAGAAAGCTTCAGGGCAGCATAGCAACATGGCTGGGTAGTAGGGAGGGAGAATTAGGGCATACCCAGGGCTAAGGGCAACTCTAGGGAGGGGAGGGAGGGCCCCAGACAGGCAGTACTTGTTATAGAGTACGATGTCTGGCCGCCACACAAGACTGCTGGGGATGCGGATGGTATCCAGGCCACCGTAGGCATTGGGGTCCCACCGTAGGTAGGCATCTGTCCACTCTTGCCGGATCCACAGGTATAGGGTCAGCACTTGGTTCCGCTCGTCCTAGTGGGGGGCAGGGAGTGAGCACAGATGCAGACACGAGTATATGCATGCCCTCCCTGCTTGTGTACACTCACCTACAGGGCTCTAGTCACCACCCACAAGCCAACTTGCCCATCTGGTCCAGTTCCCTCCTAAGCCTGACCTTGCTATGTGACCTTGGTGGGTTCTTATCTTTCCTGGGCCTCAGTTTCCTCAGCAATTGTATGGGGCGATAGTCCCTGCTTAGTAGGGATTCAGTAAATTCAAGAGTGCAAAGCGCTGGGGTCATGGTGGGCACCCAATGGTTAGTACCCAGCAGTAACTGTTGTCCTTGTTAAGATTAACATTTTGGCCGGGCGCGGCGACTCAAGCCTGTAATCCCAGCACTTTGGGAGGCTAAAGCGAGAGGATTGTCTGAGCACATGAGTTCCAGACCAGCCTGGACAACTTGGTAATACCTTGTTTCTACAATAAATCAAAAAATTAGCTAGGCGTGGTAGCGTGTGCCTGTAGTTCCAGCTACTTGGAAGGTGGAGGTGGAAGGATTGCCAGAGCCCAGCAGGTCAACACTGGGGTGGCCGTGAGTGTGCCATTGCACTCCAGCCTGGGTGACAGAGTGAGACTCCAACTCAAAAAAAA
>NW_007258228.1:10495-22844 GCF_000164805.1 Carlito syrichta | reverse complement strand
CCCCCGGCTGTACCACCACCACAACGCACCATGTCGATGATCTGGGACAAGGTCACCTCCAAGGTCACATTCAGAGTCTGGTCAGTGTCTGCCACAGGTCTCAGGGCACTTGTATAGTTTGCAAAGAGGTCACGGAACAGCTTGTGAGCCAGCCTGCCCTCGGCTCCCGAGCACTCTGGAGGATCAGCGAGAAGGGTTGTCCATCCGGGACCCTCGTCCACCAGCCTCTGGTCACAGCCTCCAGCCAGGGCTGGGGCTTTGTCCCCTGCTCCACACCTCTCAGTCTTGCGGATGTCCTCCTGATACCTGCTCTCCCTCACTCTAGCTATGACTCTACTCCCTGGCCTGCCTCCAGGGACCGATGGAATAAAGGCCACAGAGTGATTTGGTACTATCTTCTGGAACAAAACTGACACATTTCTTCCCCACCCTTCCCAAGGACCTGGATTCTGCCTGCCCTGCCCCTAATGCTGGAGGGACCCAATAGGCTATAGGAGTCCAAACTTTCACCCAGGTAATCGGAATCCCATTACTTTCCATCTGTACTTTGGTTGGTTTCTTCAAAGCTTCTGATACTATAGTGCTGGGTGTCATGACTCATGCCTGTAATGCCAGCACTTTGGGAGGCTTGAAGCGGGAGGATCATTTGAGCCCAGGAGTTTTGGACCAGCCTAGGCAAGACCCTGTCTCTACAAAAAAATTTAAAAATTCGCCAGATGTGGTGGTGCGTGGCTGTAGTCCCAGCTACTTGGGAGGTTGAGGCAGGAGGATCGCTTGAGCCCAGGAATTTGAGGCTGTGGCAAGCCATGATAGTGCCACGGCACTCCAGTCTGTGTGAGAAGAGCAAGACCCTGACTAAAAAAAAAAAAAAAAAAAAAAAAAATCTTCTGATGCTTTTGGACATTCCATCCTCTGAAAACACTCTTCCGAGCCTTTCCTGACACATTTTCCCCAATCCCTGACTTAAATTGTCCCTCAGAATCCTGTCCTTGAGTCTTTTCTTTTTCTCCCTCTTTTTTTTTTTGAGTTGGAGTCTCACTCTGTCGCCCAGACTGGAGTGCAGTGGCAGCTCCTGGCCACCGCAGCCTCGACCTGCTGGGTTCTGGTGATCCTTCCGCCTCAGCCTCCCAAGAAGATGGAACTACAGGCACGCACTACCACGCCTGGCTAATTTTTGATTTATTGTAGAGGTGAGGTCTCGCCAAGTTGCCCAGGCAGGTCTCAAACCCGCGGGCTCAGGCAATCCACTCACCTCAGCCTCCCAAAGCATGGGATTACAGGCTGAACCACAGAGCCCGGCTCTCTTCTTTCTCTTAAGCCCAGATTTTTCTCCTGAACTCCAGACCCATACATACGTATGGCAATCCACTCCTGAATTTCCTACAGGCACTTTGTAGGTCCAGAATATGACCCCACTTCCTCCCCTCATGCCCTCATGCTCTGAAACCTGTTTCTTATCCTGTATTCCCTCCCTCGGCAATCAGCATCCCTTGTGACCCCAGCCAGAAATCTGGGAATTATCCTTCCCTTTTCCCTCATCCTCCACGCCCCCCTGCAATCCAACCAATATCCAAATCCTGTCAGATCTTTCAACTGCTCCAAATTTTGGTCATCTCCTCTTGAATCCATCCTCTCCCCTTTGGGTCAGGCCCATCCTCCTCACTCCCCACCTCCCCTCCACATTTCAGTAGATCAAACTTTTAAACAGGTGCCTCTGACCAGGCTCCCTGTTGACTCCCCACCAGCCGCAGGATAAAGCATTGGCCTGGCCTTCAGGCCCTTCATGATCTCGCCCCTCTTTTCCAGCCCTAGCTCCAGAAGCTCATCGCCCCCTCCCCCGCCCCCACTGCATCCTCCCCACCAAGCAAGCCTTCTCCCACTCTCTTCAGCACCCCTTTCCTCCACACTCCCTGAATAGAGAGCTGGTTCTCAGCACTTGTGCTGAAGAGAAAGTTAAGAGCGACTTTGTCGAAAGAGACATGGGTGGGGGAGCAGCAACACCAGGAGAGGCCAGAACTGGTTTACTGAGCTTCATACCTGGAGGCAGGAGAAACAGGAACAGAAGGCTCAGGCTGAGGAAGTGGCTCCGGGGCCCCATGGCTCTGCCACAGCAAGTGGCATAGGGGTGGGGCAGGTCTCCAGGTGTGAGGCCTCCTGGCCAGAACTAGGGCAAAATTAGGCCCAGTAGGCAAGGATGGTGTGGACAGTACCTGGAATTCACAAGGAAGACTGAGATCTCCGGTGGGTCCAAATAATCCCCAGGAAGCCCTCTAACCCTCCCAGTTATCTGACCCTCATTACTATGGCCTTTGCTGCTTGTCCCTTGGCGTATGCTGTTTCTCCTCTGCTGGTCCTTGCCTCTTCTGGCCTTTCCTTCTGCCCTTTTCTATGTCCCCCCACCCCATCTTTCACTCTCTCTTGTCTCTCCCTGTAACTCTTGGCCTCTCAGCCTCCCTGACTCTGATCTTCTTGTCTGCCTCTTTCTACCCTCTCCCCTTCTTCTACTTGTATCTCACCTCCCCTTCCTTCCTTTCTCACACCTGGACTCTAAGTGAGCCTGCCGCTCCCTGAGCAAAATAAGGGGCAGGGACTTGTCAGCCCTGAGGAGTCTGAAACACAGGACAGCAGCCCCCCCCCCGGCCAGGACACCTGTGCCCATGGGAACTGAAACCGACACCTCAGGTTCCTGGAACCTGAATTATTCAAACTCTGTAAAGCAGCACCAGGTTCAGCACAAGCCCATCCTGGGAGGTTGGAGAGCACAGGTGTGCTGGGGTCAGGATCTGCAGAAGACTACAGCAAGGGGCAAGGGCCAGTGGACAGGTAACTGTGCTCCCTGCTCTGCCATCATTGCCTGCATCCCAGAGGCTCCCTTTAGACCTGCAGCTCTCCTCCTGGTGAGGGACGGAACACATTATGCCAGGAGCTTTGTGCCAAGCAAGCCCTCCCTCCTGGTGGGAGTGGTGCTGAGCCTCAAGCTGCCCCACAGAGCAGGAGATGCTGCCCAAACACTGTGGGCAGTATGGGGTAATGGGGAAAGCATAGGTGTTAGAGTTTCATTCGTCTCTGTCTTATGAGTTGTTTGACCTGAGTAAGCTATTGAAACTCTGAGTTTTTGTTTCTTGGTCTGGATAATGAGATGAACAGTACTCATCTGAAGTTGTAAGGCTTAAATGAGATAACCTGATCGTGCAAGGGAATTTCTAGCATGGTGCCAAAGGTCCAGTAGGCAATCGGCAGTATTTACAAGATAGACCCAGTGAGTTGGTCAGGATATCCTCAAGAATCCACATTTAGACTTATAGGTATTTATCATACCCTAAGCTTTTTATTTTTTTGTCCAAGTTGGCCAGTTGCCTGACCAACTGCTACACATACTTTCCTGGCATTAGCACTCATAGCTATGGTTTCAGGAATTGTGGATACGCCAGTGATTCCCTGCTTTCTCCAGCCCAGTCTCCTCTCCTGGTGCTGGACACAACCACTTTCTCAGCTTCTCCCTCTGGATGAAGCTCCCTCAGCATTTCACATCATTTCAAAATGACAACTCACAAAATCTGATATGCGTTCATGCTAAAAACTCTAAGCTAACTAGGAATAGAGGAGAATGTTTGCAACTTGTCAAAGTACTTAACAATGACAAAAAAAAAAAACCCTCTAAGCTAACATTATACTTATTGGTGAGAAACTGGAAGATTTCTCTTAAGATCAGAACAAGGAAAGGATGTATCTGATCATCTCTCCTGTTCAACATCATATTGAAGTTCTAGTTAGTTCAACAAGACAAGAAAAGGAGACAAAAGGTATGCAGACTGGGAAGGAATAAAACTGTCTTTGTTTGCAAATAATGACTGTTTATGTAGAAAATACCAAATAATAATGAAACTTCTAGAACTAATAAAGGATAATAGCAAGACTTCAGGATACAAAGTTAATATATGAGTCATTTGCTTTCATATATGCCAGCAATGAACAATTAGGATTTTATTTATTTTGAGTTGGAATCTCACTCTGTCACCCAGGCTGGAGTGCAGTGGCACACTCACGGTCACTCCAGCATCCACCTGCTAGGCTCCAGCGATCCTTCCGCCTCAGTCTTCAAATTAGCTGGAACTACAGGTGGGTGCTACTGCACCCGGCTAATTTTTTTAGTTATTGTAGAGACAAGGTTTTGTCAAGTTGCCCAGGCTGGTCTCAAACCTGTGGGCTCATGCAATCCACTCCCCTTGGCCTCCCAAAGTGCTGGCATTACAGGCTGAGCCACTGGGCCTGGCCACAATTAGAATTTTAAGTAAAAACACAACGGCCACTCAAATTAGCACCAAAAAAACAAAACAAAACAAAAAAACACACACACACACAAACAAAAAACTACTTAGGAATAAATCTAACAAAATATATACAAGACCTATATAAGGAAAACAGTAAAATTCTGATGAATTTTTTTGTGTGTTGGAGTCTCACTCTGTTGCCCAGGCTGGAGTGCAGTGGCACGTTCACAGCCGCCGCAGCCTCGACCTGCTGGGCTCAGGCGATTCTTCCACCTTAGCCTTCCAAGTAGCTGGAACTACAGGCATGTGCCGCCATGCCCAGCTAAATTTTTTTTGATTTATTGTAGAAACGAGATCTCACCAAGTTGCCCAGGCTGGTCTCAAATCCCTGGGCTCAGGCAACCTCCTCACCTCTTGCCTCGGCCTCCCAAAGTACTGGGATTATAGGCTCAAGCCACCATGCCCGGCCCAAAAAGAAAATTTTAAAAAGAACTAAATAGAGATTAAATGTTCATGAATGGAAGAAAATTTTAAAAAGAACTAAATAGAGATTAAATGTTCATGAATGGAAGACCCAATGTTGTTAACGTGTCAGTTCTTTCAAACTTGATATATAGAATCTATCGATGCATTTTTTTTTTTTTTGAGTCGGAGTCTCACTCTGTCGCCCAGACTGGAGTGCAGTGGCCGTTCCCGGCCACCGCAGCCTCGCCTGCTGGGCTCTGGCAATCCTTCCGCTTCAGCCTTTCGAGGAGCCGGAATTACAGGCGCGCGCTACCACGCCCGGCTAATTTTTGATTTATTGTAAAGATGAGGTCTTGCCTGCCCAGGCGGGTCTCGAACCCGCGAGCTCAGGCAATCCACTCACCTCAGCCTCCCAAAGGCACGGGATTACAGGCTGAGCCACCGAGCCCGGCTCTATCGATGCATTCTTCATGAAAGTCACAGCAAGTTATTTTATTCAACAAACTAATTCTCAAGTTTATATGGAAAAGCAAAAGACCCAGACTAGCCAACACAACACTCAAGAAGTAGGACAAAGTTGGAGGACTGACAGTACCTAACTTCAAGACTAAACTATAAAGCTACATCAGTGAAGACAATGTGGTATTGGCAAAAGAACAGACATGCAGATGAATGGAATTGAATAGAAAGCCCAGATACAGAGCAACACAAATATAGTCAACTGGTCTCTGACAAAGGAGCAAAGGCAATTCAGTGGAGAAAGACTAGTCTTTTCAAAAACAATGTTGGGGCTGGGTGCAGTGGCCATGCCAGTAATTCCAGCCCTCTGGGAGGCTGAGTGGGAGGACTCCTTGAGCCCAGAAGTTCGAGACCAGTCTAGAAAACATAGCGAGACCTCGTCTCCACAAAAAAAATTTAAAAAAATTAGCCAGGTATGGTGATGTGCACTGGTAGTCCCAGCTACTTGGGGAACTGAGGCAGAAGGATTGCCTTACCCCAGAAGGGCGAGGCTGTGGTGAGCTGTGATCATACCACTATACTCCAGCCTAGGTGACAGAGTGATACCCCAACTCAAAAAAAAAGTAAATGAGGCTGGGTACAGTGGCTTATGCCTGTAATCCCAGTGCTTTGGGAGGTTGAGGTAGGAGGATCGCTTGAGCCCAGGGGGTAGAGTTTATAGTGAGCTATGATTACACCACTAGACTTCAGCCTGGGTGAGAGTGAGAACTTGTTGCTAAGAAAAAATTAAGCTGGATGTGGTAGCTCATGCCTGTAATCCCAATGCTTTGGGAGGCCAGAAGTTTGAGACCAGCGTGGGCAACATAGTGAGATCTCGTCTGTACAAAAAATAACTAGCTGGGTATGGTGGTACACACCTTTAGTCCCACCTACTCAGGAGGCGAAGGCAGAAGGATCATCCGAGCCAAGGAATTTGAGGTTGCAGTGAGCCACTGCACTCCAACGTGGGTGACAGAGTGAGATTCTGTCTCTAAATAATATTAATGATGATAATAACTTTTAAAAAAGTAAATGGCATAAACACCAATTAAGGGACAGACTGAAAAAGTACTATTAGGAGAATGAAAAGACAAGCTAGAGATTGGGAGAAAATATTTGGAATTCATAAACAAAGAACTCATATCAAGAATATATACAGAATTCTCAAAACTCAACTATAATAAAAACAAATTTTAAAATGAGCAAAAAAAAAAATTAAAACAGAAACCACACACACACACAGAGAGAGAGAGAGAGAGAGAATATGAGAATCAGCAAAGGACTTGGACACTCCACCAAAGACACAAGGATGGCAAATTAACACATGCAAAGATGGTCAACATAATCAGATATTAGGCAACTCAAAATAAAACTACTATGAGATACTACTACAACAGTTACTAGAATGGCTAAAATAAAAAATACTAACAATACTAAGTGCTGGAGAGGTTGTGAAGTTACTGGAACTTTCATACATGGGGTAGTGGGAATGGAAATGGAACACGGCTTGCCAGTTTCTTGATTTGTTACACCTGCACTTAATGTATGACCCAGGAATTGCAAGCCTTAGAGAAGTGAGAACTTTTATGGTCACACAAATACCTGCACGTGAATGTTTAAAACAGCTCTATTCCTAAACTGCCAAAACCGTTAAAGTCAAAATGTCCTTCAGTGGGTGAATAAACAAATTGGTTTACCTGTACAATAAAATACTATTTGGCCATGAAAAGTAATGAAGTACTGATACCTGGTACAAGATGGATGAACCTTGAAAACACTGCTAAGTGAAAGCAGCCCATCATGAAAGACTACTTATTTTAAAATTCCACTCATGCTACATTATGTAAAAACAAAACTATATTGATGATGAACAGGTTGCCAGAGGTTAGGGACAGGGAAAGGGTGTGACTAAAGAAATAAGAGGGAGGCTCGATTTTGGACACATTAGAACTTTGGGCCCGCCGGGATGGCCAGCGTAAAAAAGTGCCACTTCCTATTAAAAAAAAAAAAAAAAAAAAGAGCCGGGCTCGGTGGCTCAGCCTGTAATCCTGCGCCTTTGGGAGGCTGAGGTGAGTGGACTGCCTGAGCCCGCGGGTTCGTGACCAGCCTGGACAATGTGGTGAAAACTCATCTCTACAATACATAAAAAAGTAGCCAGGCATGGTAGCGTGTGCTTGTAGTTCTGGCTACTTGGAGGGCTGAGGCAGAAGGATCGCCAGCACCCAGAAGGTTGATGATGGGTTGACGCTGGGGTGTCCGTGAGTATGCCATAGCACTCCCGGCTGGGCGACAGAGACTCCAGCTCAATACACACACACACACACACACATCATAGAAACAAACAAAAGGTAATTTTTCCATGTAATTTTAAAAATGAAAATTAATTTGTACATAACTAATATAATGTAGGTTTATTTTACTTGCTATGGGAGGAAGATAAGACTTAACAGTGGGTGGTAGTTGGTGGAGGAATAGGTGTGAAGGTCAAAGATGCTTTATTCTTTCTGCACCATGTTCTTTAGTAATTTTTAAAATATTTTGGGGGTGTAAGGCTATCTAACACTCAAAGTACAGTTAAAAATGTCTTGTCAGCCAGGCACAATGGCTCACGCCTGTAATCCCAGCACTGTGGGAAGCTGAGACAGGATTCCTTGAGGTCAGTAGTTTGACACCAGCCTGGGGAACATAGCAAGACCCTGTCTCTATTAAAAAATGTAAAAGGCCGGGTGTGGTGGCTCAAGCCTGTAATCACAGCACTTTGGGAGGCCAAGGTGAGAGAATTGACTGAGCCCAGGGGTTCGAGACCAGACTGAACAACGTGGTGAGATCTTGTTTCTACAATAAATCAAAAAATTAGCCAGGTATGGTAGTGCGCGCACCTGTAGTTCCAGCTACTTGGAAGGCTGAGGCAGAAGGATCACCAGGGCCCAGCAGGTCAAAGCTGCGGTGGCCGTGAGCGTGCCACTGCACTCCAGCCTGGGCAACAGAGTGAGACTCCAACTCAAAAAAAAAAAAAAAAAGATGAGCATGCACAACTCCAGTAAAATTGATTAATAAGTTTAAGAGTTGGTTATCTGAATAACGACAAAAATATCTGGAACAATTTTCTGGAAATACAAATTAACAAAACAGTTAAATAGTAAAATATCTAAAAAGAGCAGCTGCTCTGCAGACTTGGTTCAGCTATTCCAACAGTTAATTCTCCAGACCTCTGTTAACTTTGATCTTGGCATTATTCTGAGGTTCTGTTGAGAAAATAAGTTATTTGGATTTTGTAAGGCGGTTGTGGATTCCATAGCTCTGTTGTATCTTGAGAAAACTGGTTCCTGTTTAATATTTTTGAGAAATTAAAACTTTTTCTTTTTATTACAGTGGGATTTAGGGATGCAGAAGAGATTGTTCAGCCTTACCTTGAACTGGAGGTCTGTTCTCCATTATGTAACACAGCTTCCAAGATAAACATTTGATTTAGAGCCTTTTTAAATATAAAGGAAATAATACTTACCTTAAGAGGAAATACTAGCCAGATTCACAATTCTCAACACTACTAAAGGCCAAACATTTCTATAGCACACTTACTTTTTGAAAAATTCCAGCTGGGCTCAGTGGCTCAGCCTGTAATTCCACGCTTTGGGAGGCCGAGGTGAGTGGATTGCCTGAGCCCGCAGGCCTATAGTTCCAGCTACTTGGAAG
Organism: Carlito syrichta; assembly: GCF_000164805.1. Classification (NCBI taxonomy): domain Eukaryota; kingdom Metazoa; phylum Chordata; class Mammalia; order Primates; family Tarsiidae; genus Carlito; species Carlito syrichta. The sequence continues at coordinate 13,917 of NW_007258228.1, read as the reverse complement.
GCTGAGGCGGGATCGCCGGAGCCCAGTGGGTCGAGGTTGCCGTGGCCAGGAGCATGCTACTGCACTCCAGTCCAGGAGCATGCTACTGCACTCCAGTCCAGAGTGAGACTCCGACTCAAAAAAAAATAAATAAAAATAAAAATTCCTCTAGTGAGGAAGCAGGTCAGTAATTCTTTGCTAGAAGCCCAACAAAGCTCTGTGACCCAGGTTCACACAGCGAGTTAGTCATGGAGGGGAGGATTCCCAGCTGAGTAACACTTGTCCTCGGGCTCGAGCCAGATGGAAGTGCCAGCCACCGAGAAGACCCACTCTGCTTTCTTCTACCCAGATTCCTCCATGTCCCAGAAGCCTTTGGACCAATCCTACTTGGGATTGGCTCACATCTTCAGTTTGACAAATCAAGATAATATCTGAATAGTACTCATGTTGCTCATTTGATCCTTCTCAAAAACAACCCTGTATGAAGTAACAACATCAGGGGTCATTATCTCCTTTACACAATTTGACAAATCAAGATAATATCTGAATAGTACTCATGTTGCTCATTTGATCCTTCTCAAAAACAACCCTGTATGAAGTAACAACATCAGGGGTCATTATCTCCTTTACACAAAGGAACTTTTTTTTTTTTTTTTTTTTGAGTAGGAGTCTCATTCTATTGCCCAGGCATGCTCACAGTCACTGTAGCCTTGGCCTGCTGGGCTCAGGCAATCCTTCCACCTCAGCCTTCCAAGCTGGAACTATAGGTACATGCCACCACGCCAGGCTAATTTTTTGATTTAACGTAGAGACGATGTCTCACCAAGTTGCCCAGGCTGGTCTCGAACCCCTAGGCTCAGGCAATCTTCTTGCCTTGGCCTCCCAAAGTGCTGGGATTACAGGCGTGAGCCCATCATACCTGGCTTACACAAAGGAATTTGAATTGAGAAAGGTGAAATGTCGCCTAAGGTTTAAAAACAAAACAAGGAGAGTACAAGAGCAAGGGGGCTTTGAATGGTATTCTACCAGGCAGTTCGAGACCTCAACTGGGAATCCATATAAATATATGTATAGTCAATTCCCTTGTCCCTAAATGGGCCTTTATACATTTAGCCCTGGGGTTAGTCTGTATCTTCCTTTAGCACCAAATTGCTTTCTCTTTAACTAATGGCCTGTCTCCACTTAGACAGCAAATTCTAAACAGACAGGTTAAATCAAAAGAGACCACCATAAAGATCCTCAGGGCAAGAAGGCTAAAAAATAAATAGGAAAAGCCAATACAAGGAATGCTATAAACATTTTATTTTATTTTTTTAAGAAAGTAGCTTCAGAAAAAGAGGAAAATAATCTAGGTCATTTATTTATATATATATATTTTAATAAAAACCTTTACATAATCTTCATGCATAAAGACCCAGGGGTGGCCATGGTGCCTGTGACAGCCCTAACACCAGCTCTCAGGCCATTTCCTGGGACTCCCTACAGCTGGCAGCAGTGCAGCAAAGGTTCTCTGACTGCTCCTAAAGCTCAGCTCCTTGCCTGCCTCAGTAATGGTTTTACCTTCTGGGAGGATAGATGAAAGGTGAGAAATGCCTTGGGAATAATATGGAACAAAAAGGGCTACCCAACCTACCATTTTTTATCTAAACCCTCAGGCAAATCCAGACAGAGTTCTAAATAACATGACAAAACCAGGAAAGGTATGGTGCTCATGAAACAAAACAAGCCTTGAAGACTGACCCCTTCATGGCAGGCATTCACTTCTACTCTAAATGTGCTGGAAAGACCTTGTTGTTTCCTAACTCAGTCCAACCCTCTTTTGACTCCTAAACTCAATATTAACTAACAATCTACTTCAGGGAGAGGTTTCCTCCTCCTTCTGTGGATAGTTTATCTGCTACGGAAGGACATTCCTGGATCAACACATTTGTCCCATCACCTGTCTCATTCCTCCTAAAGAGTCCTAGTACAAAAGAGCTGGGGTAGGAGTAGGGCAGGTTGGCCTGGAGCGTCACAAGAGCCAGAATGGCTGGGTGTAGAAAAGGATTCCTGGTTCCTTTGAGGAGTCTGCCAAAGAATCTTTACTGACAATTTTTAAAGAGGGGAAAAAAAAATCTAATGGTCTTGAAGATGGTAAAAGGAGTGCATCTCCTTTTTTGGGTTCTAGAAGCCCTTATGCTATGTTCAGTATTAACAAAAGCCCTGAACAAATAGGGGATGCTGCTTGTGGCAGCAGGAAGGGGGACGAGGGGGTGGATTCTATAGCCAACCCAGAATGGCAAACAGGGCCAATAAAAACAAGGCAGGGACCTTTGTGGTGAGTGTGAATGGGCATGTGAGTGTGATGCGAGGAGCCTGGGGCTCATTGGCTCCCAACAGTCAGTTCTCGCAGATAGGACTGTGTGAGGCTGCGCAGCTCCTCCAAGGCGTAATCCTCAGGCATGGGAAGCCGGCCAACGTGGGGAGCCAACAGGCGCCAAGGGACTCGCTGAGGGTCTGGCGTTGAGTCGGAGGTTGCCTCGGGAGCATGCTGTAGACTCAGTACCACCCGCAGTAGGTTGGCTACACGTTTGGCCATGTCTAGAGAGAGAAAGTGAAGTGAGCACTGAGGATGGGGGTTGGGGAAGGGTGGACACTCAGGGTGGGATATAATAATCATAAAGACAGGAAGCAAGCAGGTAGGAAGAGGGGAGAGGCTAGAAGATTACCTGATTGAGCTAGGCGATCCTTGGCATTGTAACATTGGATCTGCTCTACCCGGTTGCACAGTGAAGACACTTTGGCATGTAACTGCTCCAGCTCATAACCTGAGCAATCCACCTATGAAGCAGAGAAGCCAATGATTCCAGGAGCTCTCATCACATCAATCCCACCCACAGACTATATAAAACATGAGATAGCAGTGAGGTGAGGAAGGGGAAAGTGCAAGAAGCATGCTACCTCTGTCTAGACAAGTTGCTAAGTTTGAGAGAGGGCCTACTAAGTCATATTTGAGACAAATATGGTAAGATGCTACTGGAAAGTATTCATAGTGTAAGTAATGGATAAAAATATAGGTTTTGTTTTGTTGTGTTTTGAATCAGGTCTCACTCTGTTGCCCAGGCTGGAGTGTGGTGGCACTCTAACAAAACAAAACAAAATCGGTATTTTCATCCATTACTTACACTACAAATAACTTTCCAGTAGCATTTTATCGTATTTGTCTCAAATATGACTCTTAGTAGGCCCTCTCTCAAAACCCCAAGGCACTCTTTTAGCAGTAATACACAAAGGGAAGGTAACATAGTATCTAGAGCTTTGGATTGGGCAAGTGTTGAGATCATAATTCATGAACCATATAACCAGCAAGCTTTAACATGGCACCAAAAAATCCACATAAATCTGGGATCAGAGAGATGGCATGACTTCTCTTTTTTTTTTTTTTTTGAGTTGGAGTCTCACTC
>NW_007258228.1:7066-10229 GCF_000164805.1 Carlito syrichta | reverse complement strand
AAGTCTATAATCCCAGCACTTTGGGAGGCCGAGGCGAGAGGATTGCCTGAGCCCGTGGGTTTGAGATGAGCCTGGGCAATATGGTGAGACTTCGTCTCTACAATAAATAAAACAATTGTAGCTGGGTGTGGTAGTGCGCATCTATAGTTCCAGCTACTTGGAAGGCTGAGGCAGAAAGATCGCCTGAGCCCAGCAGTTCGAGGCTGTGGTGGCTGGAAGCATGCTACTGCCCTCCAGCCTGAGTGACAGAGTGAGATTCCAACTCAAAACAAACAAACAAACAAAACACTGCAGGACCCCTTCTTGTCCTGTATACTCTCCCTATGTATTGTTATCTACTCCTATGGTTCCAATTATGATCACTGTGCTGATGAATCTCAAGTGTTTATCTCTAGCTTAATCCACCAAACTTCCATTCCCCCATTATCAGGACCATTGCTCTAGACCAGATAACTTTTACTTCACACATGAGCACTGTGGCTCATGTCTACAATCCCAATGCTTTGAGAAGGAAGAAGCTCGCTTGAGGCCAGGAGTTCAAGAACAACTTGGGCAACACAGTGAGATCTCAGTGCTACAAAAACATAAAAAACTTAGCCAGGCATGGTGGCATGTGTCTGTAGCCCCTACTACTCAGGAGGCTGAAGGTGGAAGGATTGCCTGAACCCAGAAAGCCAAGGCTGTGGCATGCTGTGATCATGCCACTGCACTCCAGCCTGGGCAACAGAGTAAGACCCTGACTCAAAACAAACAAAACAATATCTATATTTTCATCCATTACTTACATTACGAATACTTTCCAGTAGCATCTTATCATAGCATCTTAGTAGGCCTTCTCTTTCTTAAACTCTTACAATGAACCACCTTATTAAGTCTCCCATCATCTGGCTCACTTAATGCTTCCAAGAAGTATCTCTCATTAAACCCACTTTTGGGGATCTTGCAGAGCCTACTATCTAATGTCTGTACAAAGACCATTCTTTTCATCTACTAGATAACTGAGTCTTTACATTGACTTTACTTAAAGGCAGTGAGCAAGATAAGGTCTTTGCTCTTATGAAGCTGATAGAAAATAAGCAAGAAAATATCAGATAGTAATAAACCTTGAAGAATCACAAGACATACAGATAATTTAATCAGGTTGCTATGACAGAAAATGGATGACTACTTCAGATGGGGGACCGGTAGAGGCTTCCCTGATAAAGTCATATCTAAGTTGAAACCCTGAATAGCAAGGAGAGGGTCAAGTTTCCCAGGCAAAGAGAATAGCTAAAACCTGCTAAGGTGGGAACTCAAAGAAAGTTTACATGGTGAAATGTAGGGTAAGGAGGCGAGTAGAATAAAATAAAAACTGGAGAAGTTTTATACAGCAGTAAATTATTATTTTTTCCTTCCTGAGATGAGGTCTCACTATAGTGTCCAGATAGGTCTCAAACTCTTGGGATCAAGTGATCTTCTTGCCTCATCCTCCTGAATAGCTGGGACTACAGGTGTGTGCTGCTGTGCCTAGCCCACACATTTTTTTTTTTTTGAGTTGGAGTTTCACTCTGTTGCCCAGACTGAGAACCTGCTGGGCTCCAGCGATCCTTCCGCCTCAGCCTTCCAAGTAGCTGGAACTGCAGGCGCGCACTACCACGCCAGCTAATTTTTTTTGATTTATTGTAGAGATGAGGTCTCGCCAAGTTGCCCAGGTGGGTCTCGAACCCGTGGGCTCAGGCAATCCACTCACCTCAGCCTCCCAAAGTGCAGGATTACAGGCTAAGCCACCGAGCCTGGCTAGCCCATACATTTTTAATATTTTGATATAGTCTCCTCTGTAATCCTATGTATTTATATTTTATACATTTAAAAACATTACTCTGCCTGGCACGGTGGCTTATACCTGTAATTTCAACACTTTGGGAAGCTGAGGTGAGAGGTTTGCCTGAGCCCAGGGGTCCAAGACCAGCTTAGGCAACCTGGCGAGACCTCATCTCTACAATAAAACAAAAAATTAGCTGGGCATAGTGGCCTGTGTCTGTAGTTCCAGCTACTTGGAAGACTGAGGTGGAAGGATCACCTGAGTCCAGCAGATTGAGGCTGTGGTGGCCCTGAGTGTGCCACTGCACTCTAGCCTGGGTGACGGAGTGAAACTCCAGCTCAAAAAACAAAACAAAACAAAACAAAAAACCAAAGAAAAAAAAACAATCCCCCCAAAACAAATCTCCTATTACTCTTAGAAGAGATCCATCTATGGGTTTCACCAGACTGCCATGGGGTTCATGGTACAAAAAATGTAAGAATTATTGATGCAGAGCTTTACAAGACTTGCTAAGGAGCACTTAATTTTTGGTTTTTTTTTTTTTTTTTGAGTTGGAGTCTCACTCTGTCACCCAGACTGGAGTGCGGTGGCTGCTCCCAGCCACTGCAGCCTTGACCTGCTGGGCTCCAGCGATCCTTCTGCCTCAGCCTTCTGAGTAGCCGGAATTACAGGCACACGCTACCCATGCCTGGGTGATTTTTTGATTTATTGTAGAAATGAGGTCTCGCCAAGTTGCCAGGGCAGGTCTCGAACCCGCGGGCTCAGGCAATCCACTCACCTCAGCCTCCCAAGGCACGGGATTACAGGCTGAGCCACCGAGCCCGGCTAATTTTTTTTTTTTGAGTTGGAGTCTCACTCTTTCGCCCAGACTGGAGTGTAGTGGCCACTCCTGGCCACCGCAGCCTCAACCTGCTGGGCTCCGGCGATCTTTCCACCTCAGCCTTCCAGGTAGCTGGAACTACAGGCACGCGCTACCACGCCCGGCTCATTTTTGATTTATTGTAGAGATGAAATTTTTGTTTTTTTAAAGACAGGGTCCTGCTCTGTTACCCAGGCTGATGTGGCGAGATCATAGTTCACTGTAGAATCAAACTTGTGGGCTCAAGTGATCCTCCCACCTCAGCTTCCTGAGTAGCTGGGAGTACAGGAATGTGCCACCCTATCTGGCTAATTAAATTTTTTTTTTTTTTTTAAGAGATGGGGTCTTGCTATGTTCCCCACATGGGTCTCAAATTCCTGGCTCAAGTGATCCTCATGCCTTGGTCTCCCAAAGTGCTAGGATAAGCCAGGCTCAGTGGCTCTGCCTGTAATACCGTGCCTTGGGAGGCTGAGGTGAGTGGATTGCCTGAGCCCGCGGGTTCG
>NW_007258228.1:0-7046 GCF_000164805.1 Carlito syrichta | reverse complement strand
GCTGCGGTGGCCGGGAGCGGCCACTACACTCCAGTCTGGGCGACGGAGTGAGACTCCAACACACACACACACACACACAAAAAGTGCTAGGATAACAGGTGTAGGCCTTGGTCTCCCAAAGTGCTAGAATAACAGGTGTAGGCCACTGTGCCTGACCAGAACACTTTATTCTAAGAGAGATGAGAAATCATTGGAAGGTTTTATACAAGAATGAGATAATATGTTTGTGCACTAAAAAAGAAAACTCTGGTTGATGTGTGGAAATGAATGTAGAGTAGCAAGGGTAGAGGCAAGGAGACCAATTAAACAGCTCTGCTGCAGTTCACGTGAGATAATTTTGGCTTTACCACATCTACATGGTTCCCCTCCTTTCCATTCCACACTCCAAAACCACTGAATCTATTAAACATTCCCTGGAAGTACTATGATCACTCTGATCTCTGGACCTCTACCCATGCTTTCCCTCTGCTGGAGCACTCTTCCCCACCCTTCCCCCTTAAGTGCTTAGATGCCATTTTTAGAAAAGCTTGCTGACTCAGACTGGGTTAGGTACTCCATCTATGTGCTGGCACTTATTTTTCTGTTTTGTTTGGAGAAGGGTCTTGCTATATTGCCCAGACTAGTCTCAAGTGATCCTCTGGTCTCAGCCTCCAGAGTAACTGGGATTACATGTATATGCCATGATCTCCAGCTATGTGCTGGCACACTGATAGCAATCTTTGCTTAATTGCTATACTTATGCCATAGTTATTGCTGCTTTACTTGCATATATCTCCCCCACCAAATTATTACTTTTATAAGAGCAGAACATACACTATTTTCCTTTATATTCCTAAAATCCATCACAGTACTTGGCACATGGTGGGTTCTCAGTAACAAGGTTATATAAACGAATTAATCAATGTTCAATAAGAAGGGGATTCTTCAGTGATTATTTAGGGATGATGTTCTTAACTCATCCTAAAATTACAGTAAACAGTGAATTATGCCAATTATGTGCCAGGCACTGTGCCAGGAGTTAGAACTTTGATGAAAATAATAATGGGTAACAATTATCAAGTATTATAGTATATGGAAGGTACTGTGTCAAACACATTATACATATTTTGTTTAATCTTTGTGAAAACCTTGTCAGATATGTACTATAATCTATGCCACTGTCTATCCCACTCCCCACTGTTTTCTTTTACAGACAAGAGACAGAGATTAATTAACTTTCTCAAGACTATATAGCTAGTGAGTATGGAAGCCATGAATTGAACCTAAGAGTCTGATACCAGAACTTGAGCTGCTAGCCTCTATTACTCCATTGCTTTTGGTAGTAAGAAAGTAATTAACTCCCTCTAGGGGAAAAAGGGGGAAGTAGAGTTAACAACCATCTAGATCTTAAAGACAGTGTAAGTGCTCTAAGTATAATATAACAGGGTTTGTTGGAATCACAAGAAGTAATTTAGTGTGAGTAGAGCATGATGGTATCAGTGTAAGTGCTCTAAGTAAAAAGTAGAATATAACAGGGTTTGTTGGAATCACAAGAAGTAATTTAGTGTGAGTAGAGCAGGATAATATGGAATAAGCGTGGCAAGTGTTAAAGCAGAAGTGGAAGGTAAAAAGTCTCTAAATCCTGTATTTACAAGTTTGATTTTTGGGCTGTATGCAAACAATGGAGACCTACCTTATGATGATCAAAACTGACCCAAGACTTTTTTTTTTTTTTTTTAATTAGAGTCTTACTCTGTCACCCAGGCTGGAGGTCAGTGGCACGCTCCCGGCCACCATAGCCTCAACCTGCTGGACTCAGGCAGTCCTGCCTCAGCCTTCCAAGTAGTTGGAACTACAGGCACCCACCATGCCTGGCTAATTTTTTGATTTATTGTAGACATGAGGTCTCACCAAGTTGCCCAGGCTGGTCTTGAACCCGCGGGGCTCAGGTAATCCTCTCACCTTGGCCTCCCAAAGTGTTGGGATTATAGGCATGAGCCACCATGCCGGGCCTGACCCAAGACATTTTAATGAAGAATTAAAATACCATATTTGCAGTTCTAAAACATGCCAAATGATGTATGAAATAATTACTCTCATCAAATCTCTGATCTTATTGTATCGATCATCCCTGAGCTGCTTACTGAAACTAGGGCTACACAAGGGAGGGGACTGCATATGGACAAGCCTCAGGAATGTCTACTGCACAATTCTAGTGGGTAATAAACATTAAAAAAGTGTTTCTAAGTTTTAATACAGTTGTCAAAATGGCTACATCAGATTTGCCAAAATGTCCTGCCTGCTTTGATAGTGCTATGTCTGCCATGAGTTTTCAAGTAAGGTCTTTTGAGGTCTCTTAAGACTTAAGAGCCTCAAAAAAGGAAAAACAGACAGTAGTTTAAGGAACTCAGGTACCTGCTGTATATGGTGAAGCATTTCAATGATCTGAATGTAGTCCAGGTAAACAAGTCCAGATGTTTCCCAGTCCTGAATTAGGCTGCTGCGTTCTGGAGGTGCCAGGTCTTCCAAGAACCCCTTTAGGTAGTCATAGTTCTCATTAATGATGGCATCTGAAGAAACAAAATATTGAGCATGATGTCTACACAAGTGTATGGTTTCCGAAAGTGCAGAGGACATGACAGAAAGATAGCAAGGACACAGAATAATGTAGGGTCAAAATTCAGAATTACAAGTAGATACAGGCATACCTTGGAGATACCGTGGGCTCTATTCCAGACTACCACAATAAAGCAATTATCGCAATAATGTAAGTCACAAAAATTTCTTTTTTTGAGTCAGAGTCTCACTCTGTCACCCAGGCTGGAGTGCAGTTGCATGCTCACAGCCATCGCAGTCTTGACCCGCTGGGCTCAGGCAATCCTTCTGCCTCAGCCCTCCAACTAGCTGGAACCACAGGCATGCACCACCATGCCCGGCTAATCTTTAAAAATTTTTATTGTAACGATGAGGTCTTGCCATGTTGCTCAGGCTGGTCTCAAACTTATGACCTCAGGCAATCCTCTCACCTCCGCCTCCCAAAGTGCTGGGAGTATAGGCGTGAGCCACTGTACCAGGACACAAATATTTTTTGGTTTCCCGGTGCACATAAAAGTTATATTTATGCCATACTCTAGTCTATTAAGTGTCCAATAGCAATAGTGATTCTTTAAAAAAAATCAACGTACATACCTTAATTTTTAAAAAATATGTTAATATTTTATTTTTAAAAATGCTAACAATCATCTGAGCCTTCAATGAGTAATCTTTTTGCTGGTAGACAGTTTTACTTAAATGTTAATAGCTGCTGACCAATCAGGATGTCAGGTTGGATAGCTGTGACAATTACTTAAAATAAGACAGCAATAAAGTTTACCTTAACAACTGACTAACTACATTTCATGAAAGATTTCTCTGTAGCATCTCATGCTATTTGCATTCTACCCACAGAACTTCTTTCAAAATTGGAGTCAGTTCTCTAAAACCTAGCCACTGCTTTACCAAACTAAGCTTATGTGACATTCTAAATCCTTTCTCTGCTTATGTTGCAAGGTATTAAGGAAAAAATTTTTAATAATCCTTTGTTATTTCAGCAATGTTAACATCTTTACCAGGAATAGATTCCATCTCAAGAAACCACATTTTTCTCTTTAAGCTTAGACGTTCATTTATTTGTTTATATATTTTTGAGTCAGAGTCTTACTCTGTCGCTCAGGCTGGAGTATAGTGGCACGCTCACGGCCACCGCAGTCTCCACCTGCTGGGCTCAGGTGATCCTTCTGACTCAGCCTTCTTTTTTTTTGAGTTGGAGTCTCACTCTGATGCCCAGACTGGAGTGCAGTGGCCGCTCCCGGCCACCACAGCCTCGCCTGCTGGGCTCCGGCAATCCTTCCACCTCAGCCTTCCGAGTAGCCGGAATTACAGGCATGAGCTACCACACCCGGCTGATTTTTTGATTTATTGTAGAGATGAGGTCTCGCTGCCCAGGCGGGTCTCGGACCTGCGGGCTCAGGCAATCCACTCACCTCAACTTCCCAAAGGTGCAGGATTACAGGCTGAGCCATGAGCCTGGCTATGACTCAGTCTTCTAAGTAACTAGAGCTACAAGCATGTGCCACCACGCCTGGCTAATTTTTTTTTTTTTTTTGAGTTGGAGTCTCACTCTGTCACGCAGACTGGAGTGCAGTGGCTGCTCCTGGCCACCACAGCCTCGACCTGCTGGGGCTCTGGTAATCCTTCCGCCTCAGCCTTCCAAGTAGCCGGAATTACAGGCATGCGCTACCACACCCGGCTGATTTTTTGATTTATTGTAGAGATGAGGTCTTGCTGCCCAGGCGGGTCTCAAACCCGCGGGCTCAGGCAATCCACTCACCTCAGCCTCCCAAAGGTGCGGGATTTACAGGCTGAGCCACTGAGCCCGGCTTAATTTTTTGATTTATTGTAGAGATGAGATCTTGTCAAGTTACCCAGGCTGGTCTTGACCCCCTGGGCTCAAGCAATCCTCTTGCCTCCACTTCCCAAAGTGCTGGGATTACAGGTATGAGCCACTGTGCTGGGCAAATTAGCATAATTCTTAAGAGCCCTAGGATTTTCAGAATGGTAAATGAGCCCTGGCTTCAAGTTAAAAATCTTCAATTTAGTTAACCCCTAAAGAGAGAGTCAGCTTCTCCACTTAAGCTTTGAAGTCAGGCACTGACTTCTCTTTTCTAGCTATGAAAGTCCTAAATGGGATCTTCTTTTAATAGAAGTCTGTTTCATCTATGTTGAAATCTGTTGTTTGGTATAGTCACCTGCATCAATGATTTTAGCTAGATCTTCTGGATAATTGGTGCAGCTTCTCTATCAGCACTTTCTGCTTCACCTCGCATTTTTATGTTATAGAGATGGCTTCTTTCCTTAAACCTCAAGAACCAACTGCTAGCTTCCAACTTTTCTTCTGCCGCTTCCACACCTTTGACAGCCTTCACATAACTGAAGAGAGTTAAGGCCTTATTCTGGATTAGGCTTTAGCTTAAGGGAATGTCATGGCTGGTTTGATCTACTATCCTGATCCTAAAATTTTCTCCATATCAGCAGTAAGGTTGTTTTGCTTTCTTGACATCTGTGTGTTCACTGATGTAGTACTTTTAATTTCCTTCAATAACTTGTCCTTTGCATTCAAAATCTGGCTAATGTTTGGCAAAGGAGGCCTATTCTTTGACTTATCTTGGCTTTCGACATGCCTTTCTCACTAAATTTAATCATCTCTAGCTTTTGTTTAAAGTAAGAGACATGCAACTCTTTCTTTCACTTGAACCACTTAGAGGCCATTATGGGGTTATAAACTGGTCCAATTTCAATATTGTTGGGTCTTGGGAAAATAGGGAGGCCTGATGAGAGGAAGAGAGATGGGGAATGAATAGCTGATGGAACAGTCAGAACACACACAATATATATATTTTTTAGATTTGAAAATATAGTTCATTTAAAAGTAAATTAGACAGAGAGAGAGAAGATTCACCTCCCAAGGTGGGGGAGGGGGCCAAAGCTAAGAAGCATGGTGACAGCCATAGTTAAGAGAGCACACAGCCACACCAGAGTCTAGCTAGCAAGGCAATGGCAAACACACAATACTTATCTATCAAATTTGCTGTCTTACACAAGTGCAGTTCATGGTGCCCTAAAACAATTATGACAGTAACATGAAAGATCACAGATCAGTATGATAATAAAAGATTGAAACATTGCGAGAATCACCAAAATGTGAAACAGAGACACATTCTGTTGGAAAAATGGTGCCAAAACCATTACTCTATGCAGGATTGTCATCTTCAATTTGTAAATAATAAAGCATCTCCAAAGTACTACAAAACAAGGTATGCCTGTATTCTGAAATTGTCCAAAGGAAAATGTGAAGAATTTCTGGTTTCAGGTCCTTAAGCAGATAGTTCGGCTGTTGTTGAATAAATATTTCAAAAAACAAAGAGCTTAATAATATTAGTGCACATCAAGGATATTTCTGGCAAATGATAATACCCTTGCCCCTTTAGTCCTTTATCCTGGCCAAGCCTCTTTAGCAGATAATTTTTGTAAAATGTGATTTGATTCAAGCCTGCTATATCTTGTATTGAGTATTACCTCTCCCCGCTATCATCATGGGGGTTCAGAGGTTGGAAGAATTCGGGGTGACTCCAGGAAATGTGGATCCCAGCACTTACCAGAAGCTAAGTGCCGGATGACGAGTTTGTGGCAGCGGTTCCAGTGTCCAGCTTTAAATAAATAGAGGGCCTCCAAGTGCTTGTCAGATTCCATGTGTGCTCGCACTGCTTTGGCCTCATGAATCCACTCGGCAGGCACACAAAGCTTCTGGGTAAGGAAAGCCTCCTTATCCCAAGATTCAGGGGTCTCCAATAGCTGGCAGTGCCGGGTAAGCAGCTCTCGAACTGCCTTCTCACGCATGCTACAGGAAAAGAGATAAGCTAGAATACATCCCACATCCCATAGTCATTCACAGGAAAGGCTGCTGCAGACAGCTTAAAGTGGCCACTGGGGCAGCCTTTCAAACTTCAGGTATCAACCACTTCATACTTCACTAAAAAACACTAAAAGCCATCACCCCAGCATTATTATTATTATTTGAGTTGGAGTCTCACTCTGTCACCCAGGCTGGAGTGCACTGTTGCCTCAACCTGCTGGGTTCAGGTGATCCTTCTGCCCCAATCTTCCAAGTAGCTGGAATTGTAGGTGTGTGCCACCACACCTGGCTAATTTTTCTTCATTTATTGTAGAGATGAGGGCTCACCAAGTTGTCCAGGCTGGTCTTGAACCCCAGGACTGGCTCAGGCAGTCTTCTTGTCCCAGCCTCCCAAAGTGCTGGAATTACAGGCTTGAGCCACTGTACCCGGCCAGCATTTTTTTTTTAGTGATATAGAATAAAATAGAGCATATCTAACTATATCATATTTTTATAGTCAAGAAAGTTGGAAAACAAATCCTCTAGGTTTGGCTGCCTACATTCCAGAAAAGGTTTCCCCCAGCCAGTACTTCTTCATTTCCTATCTAGTAACATTTCCTTGCCACCTCCTAGAAGA
>NW_007258227.1:127232-159591 GCF_000164805.1 Carlito syrichta | reverse complement strand
GCAGTCCCTTTTCATTTCTGAGTCTCAGTTTCCCACCTGAACAGCCATGAGTGACAATTGAGGAGTCTCAGACGCCTGCAACTGAGGACCTTGATTCCCTAAAATGTCTTTGTCTTTATAAAACCCACATTCCATGACCTTGAGCAGGCAGAGCCTTTTCTTATCCTCTGCATTTCTCTAGTGAAATGTTTCTAGTGAAAAGCCCTTTCCTTTGTGTTGGATGCTTTATTTTCTCAGGTAAGCCTCCAGCTCCCTCTGCCTTTCCCTGGGGCCTGTATTTATGGATTTTAATCAGCAAAGGCTACCAATTAGTGTAATTAGAGTATTCTCTTCAATCATGGCCCTCTCTATGCGCTGTCCCACTCTTACCCCCAGGTTCCCTCTTATTTTAACTTAGAGAGCAGAGCTCCTGGCTGCATCGCCATAGCAACCAGCAGCTAGGGCCAATTAAGCAATGACTGAGTCATTAGACACCTAAGCTGATTATAGAGTCCAGAATATTGGCTGGAGGAGAGAGGCAGAAAGAAGGAAAACAAGGCAGATCTTAGATGCAGAGAAATGTCCAGCAGAGTGGCTGAGTCCTGCAAACCATTCCCAACTTGGACTCCATGGGAGCCATGGGTCTGGGTGTCAGCACCTCGACTTGTTCCCTAAGCCACCAGGCCAGAGGGAGGGGTACGAGGCCCCCTCTCTGCTCAGGGAAGCAATTCCGGACACCTCCCTGCCAACATGCTCCAAACACAGGGATTTGAGTTTAGATGTTGAAATGGGCAGTGCCAATTCCTGAGTTCACCTTGAGTCCCAATCTGGTGACACTTTTCTCATCCTCTGAATTTTACTCTGTAGATATTCCTCTGATGAAAAAGGCCTTTTCCTACTTGTTGGAAGGTCTCTTTCCCCAGTCAAGCCCCCCTGCTGCCTTGGTCTGTGTTTGTGGGCTGTTAATCACAAAAGTCGATCAATTAGTGTAATTAGGATATTCAGATTCCAATTCTCTCCTCCTCCACCACATGGTCAGCCCCCCCCACTTTCTTTCTTTCATTTAGTGAGGAAAGCTCTTGGCAGGATTGCCATAGCAACCAGCCACAAGGCAGATTAGGCCATTGTGGATCTGGACACTGACACTGAGAGTTGATTATGGGTCTGAAAACTTGGATGACCAAGCAAAAGTGCTGGAATTAAGACAAAGAGGCTGTTAGCTGGAGCAAAGAGGCAGATGAGCGCCTCAGACCATCAGCCAAATTCCCTACTCTAACTTCATGTTTGTTCCTGAGTGCTTCAGGGGAGGAGAAGACGACGAAACTGGGAACAAGGAGGGTTGTACCCTATGAAAGATGAATGTCTGGGTTGAACATCAGAGCGTGTGCCCTTTGGCTAACCTCTGCCATGACTACAAATCCACTCCTGTGAGCATGTCTTCACCATTGGCTATCCCCAGTCCCTATGTGTTACCTGGTACATAGTAGGTACTCTTAGTGCAGTCCTATAAGCATAGCATTGCTAGTACGAGCATACTGAGACCGTCTTGGAACATGAGCATGTGAAGACTTCCTAGTAGAGTAGATTTTTTTTTCCTGGAAAATGACACTAATGAAAAGTCTCTGCTCTCTGCTTTTCTTTTTTTTTCTTTCTGTTTTTTTGAGTTGCACACTCCCCACCACCGCAGACGCGACCTGCTGGGCTCCAGAGATCCTTCCGCCTCAGCCTTCCAAGTAGCTGGAAATACAGGCGCGCACTTAAGATGCCCGGCTAATTTTTGATTTATGGTAGAGACCAGGTCTCGCCAAGTCACCCGGGCCGGTCTCATACCCGCGAGCTCAGGCAGTCCACTAGCCTGGTGCTGGCCTCCCAAGGTGCTGGGATTACAAAGTGCTGGGATTACAGGCTGAGGCACCTAGCCGGCCTGCTCTCTGCTTTAAGGATCCCTGTTTACAGTTCAACTGGCCTGCCTTCTGGCAATGGAAGTGTACATGCTTGAGGGAGGGGCCGAGGGAGGTCGAAATCACTAAGGAACCTATATATATTAGGCTATCCTCATCTTTAAGAATTTCTCCCTGCCTGGCAATACACCCCTCTGTGGATTGACAGGCTCCCACTTTACACGAGAGAGCAGTGCTCCTGGACGCATCACCATAGCAACCAGAAACCAGACAGAGTAGGAGGCAATTATTTGATACCAAAGGTCACTGGAGTGTCTGTTGTTACAGGGACTGGCTTTTAAAAGGAAAATACCTCTCAGCTGAAGAGAAAAGTAGGCCACTAGGAGGCCCTTCAGTGTTCCAACACAGTCCTCAGACCATCCTCTATCCCTGCGCCTCCAGGTGAGGGGTAGCCAGAGTGGGTTTTGTTCCCTGTGAAGGCCAATGCCTGTGTTTGGACCAGGATATGTGTCTTTTGCCCAAAAGCCAGGCAGGCACACCAGGAAGACGTACCCTCCCACCCTTCCTTGTTACCAAAAAAACACGCACGAGTGAACATATGCTCCAGATGTGCATTTCCATGGCTGCATCTATTGTGCCTAGAACAGTGCCAGAAATAAAGGAAGGAGTTTTCAGTGCAACCTCATCACTTCCCTGTCCACTCTGTCTCGCACATGGCAGTTCACACTTTATCCTCTCTCTGCAAAACTCCATCTACTACAGGAAGACCCAGAGTCTTACTGATGATGCTGAGAACATGGAAGTAAAAAAAAAAAGCCTTACAATACTTCCCACCACCCTGCATTTGTGAGTAGACACTCACTCTTTCCTCTTATCACTATGAATGAACTGTCCCCATTCCTTTCAAGACCCAGCCCTACAGTTGGCTACTGGATTCCACCCTTTATTGAGTATTCAGTACATGGTCTCAGAAATGCTCCTTGTACTCTTTCCTACATCACTAATTTAGCCATCTTTACTAGGTGAATCCCATTAATATACCAACATTCTGCAATGTCTTTCATCTTACAAAACCAAATAAAACAAAAAAGAAAGGGAGAAGGCTCCCTACTTTGTACAACCCCTTCCATCTATTGCATCCTCCTCTTTGTTTGCCCTTTACACCAAAGTTTCTCAAAAAATCATTGTCTGTTTCTCCACTTGCTTTATTCCCGAGTGCTCTTAAAACTGCCTGAATCGAGTTTTTGTCCCCACCACTCCACTGAAGTAGCTTTTCTGAAGTACCACAAATAATCTTCAGGTTGCAAAACCTGGTGGTTGTTTCTCTGTACTGATCACATTCTCCTCCTGGGAATACTTTCTTCATGTGGTCCACAGAACATTTTTGTCTCTTGCTTCTTTTCCTGCTTCAATGTCTGCTACTTTTGGAATCATGGCTCATCATCAATATTTCAAAAAGACAGCAGATGCTGGAGAGGCTGCAGGAAAAGGGAACACTTCTACACTGTTTGTGGGAGTGTAAACTAGTACAACCTCTATGGAAAACAGTGTGGCGATTCCTGAAAATTCTAAAAATTGACCTTTTATATGACCCAATAATCCTCTTTCTGGGAATATACCCAAAGGAACTCACATCATTTTATTTAAAAAGATACCTGCACAGGCATGTTTATTGCAGCACTATTCACAATAGCAAAAACAAGGAACCAACCATGTTGCCCATCGAACCTTGACTGAATTAACAAAATGTTGTTCATATACACAATGGAATAATATGTAACCATAATGAAGGACAAAATTATGGACTTTCCAGTAACTTGGGTGGATTTAGAGTTTATAACACTCAGTGATCTATCACAGAAACAAAGAACTGAGTACCACATGTTCTCACTCATACACAGACTCTAGACATTTATTATAATACTATGTGAAAGGAATTGACAGTAGCAGGAAACTGCCAGGGTAGGGGGAGCCACTTCACATCAACAAGGGTACATGATCTCAAACCAGGCAAAGTGGGGACTTAAAGTTTACATGTAAAATAACCCCTTATCTACCTAATCCTGAATTGTACCCCATATCTTTAAAATAAATAAATTTTAAAAAATAAAAATATGATTAATTACTAAGGAAAAGAAAGGGTCATGACTAGTTGCTCTTTACTACATTGACCATTGTGAATTGCATTACTCATTTGGTTCTCAGGTGTCGTTTCTTTACCTATGTTCACTTCCTACGAATCATCACAGTTCCATGTCCTTAATCTTGCCCACATATAGAGAAATCATACATTAATATTTCAAGCCCAGTTCTCTCTCTGGACTCCAGGCTTGCATGTTCAATTGCCTAGTCAGCATCTCCACTTGGACCTCTAATATTCATTTGAAATTCATATTTATGATACACCCAACTGAGCCCCTGACTCCCTTTCTACCAGACCTACTCCTCCCATCACTTTTCCCATTCTAAGAAATGGCAACTTCATCCTTCCCCTTGCTCAAGCCAAAAACCTTGATGGCATCTTTGGATTCTTCTCACCGTCCTCCCACATTCATGGATACTGTCATTTCTGCCTTCAAAAGACACTCCAAATCCCCACACTTTCATTCGCCTTCATATGGATCACTCTGGTGCAATGCACTATAATCTGTCAACTCTGTTTTTTCAGTAGCTTTCTACCTGAACCCTCCATTATTGCTTTGCCCCCTCATAGTCTCTCACTGACACACCAGACTTTGTTTGTTATGCAAGATTATGTTACTTCTCTGCTCAGAACCCTCCAATGGTTTTCTCTTGCACATACCATAAGACTTATCAAACTCTCTAATATCCCATTAGCTCCTTAATCTCAACTCCTGTTATGTTACCCCTCCTACACAAGGCTCCAGCCAAACTAATATTCTTGCTGTCCCTGGAATGTAACAAGTAGAGAACTAAAAGGAACTATCACAGCTCCAGCACTAAGAACTGTGCTTTCCTGAAACCCAGAAGTAGGACAGGGCTTCTTGCATCTAGGGTTTGCAGGGGCATGGTGTTGTGAGAAAAGATCAAACTTTTGAGACCCTGTGCCCAAGGGCCTGGCCTCCAGAGGCTGCAACAGCCCCATCGTAGAGTCTATTCTGAATAGTTACTTGTATGAACTACCTTAGTGGTGTCATGACAATTCTCTCCCAACAACCAAGCCAGCAGTTAAGTTATACACTTAGAGATGTGTGCAGATGTGATTCCTTCCCATACCCTTGCACACAGGTGATTGCATGATTACACGTGTGCAGGAGCCATGATATCTCCCCAGACCATATGCATGTTTGTGGGACTTCATTTTGTTTTGCTGTCCTTGCATGTAGATGACAGGGACTAATATGGTATTAGATGACGTATTTCATGTGCACACATGAGGATTTGTATATGCATACTTAGAAGCACAAGCACACATATAGCTAATCCATACCAGAATACTCGTACACTCTTCAAACTTTGAGTTGGCCTGGTATGAGACATTAGGGAATTGTGAGGACTTTGGTCAACTATACTAGCATTCATTTTAAATATCTTTAAAATTATTTATAAACAAATGAAACTTACTTTCAAGACCAGTCAGGCCATGAGGTTGTGAGTTTTCTACTTCCTACAAAAGCAAAGGAGGAGGAAGATGACCAAGTTGGTGATGGAACTGGTGGAGCATGAGAGTTTCTGCAAAAGTAGAGTGTCCACAAAGACTGCGTGAGGAGGTATGTGCTGCTGGGTGAGTGAAAGTCCGTCTGAGGGGTAAAACAGGTTCAAGCACCCAGGGCTGTCCTCCAGAGGTGACTGCAACCCACCCCTGCCCTGAGATGAGAGACCCCAGTGCACAGGATCATCTGCAGTTCTTGGGGATCTCTTGAGAGGAGGCAGCAGAAATTAATTGCTCCTTAGCACTTCGCACCTGGTCCATGCCACCACCTGCAGCAGCAGGCTGGATGCTAGCAGCAGGAACCATGCAGAAGGTACAGTGAGGAAATTTGTAACTGAGTCCCACGCCAGTGAGGGGACACCAACTGCTACCATTTTCTCTGTCCCAGGACTGAGCAGAGCCTGCATTGCCCCACCCAGCTCTGTCCAGCCTCCAATCTGAGACCCAGAGGCTATCTCTGCATCACTCTGGGATTGACCATCAGACATGGAAAGACAGACGCCCCTCCCCCACGCTGGACCAGGTACAGTCATGTCTGATCTGAGTGGGAGACTTGGCACTAGCAGCAGCAGACAAGTCGAGTGAGTCTGTATCTGATACACCCTTCTCCCACAGCAGTCCATGGGGCATCTGACCCATGCTGAGAACAAACCATATGGGCTGTGCTGAGAATTGAGGGGACAGGCTGGAGACCAGAGGTGCTCCCTAACATGGTAGCAGCCAAAAACCACAGCAGTGCTTGAGAAAAAACCTGAAGTCCCAGAAACAGCCACAGAGGGAGCTCATTTTTTCCCTTTCTTTCTGTTTTTGTTCACATTTTCATACCTTGATTTTATAATTGTATTGTTGTTTTCTAGAGTTTCTGTTTGTATATGGCTTTTTGAGGGTGAGTACATCAACAGGGTTTTTTTCTCTTTGTATGATTGTTTGTATATTTTTGGTTTTTTGGTATTTTCTGTTGTTTGTTTCTTTGTTTATTCATTAGTTAGTGTGTCTGTCAGTCTTCCCTCTTCTCTCTCTTCACCTTCCTTTCATCTCCCTCCTTCCCTTTTCCATTCTTTTCCTTTGCCTTATCTCATTTTGCTTTCAGGGACCAAACATACTTCCCCACCACAGGCACAGATTGTACAGAGGTAGGAATTGGGTTCCAGAGGGTCCAAACACATGTCAGTGGATACTGTGATCTGCAGATAGCTTCTGAACCACAGCTCCCCTCCCTTAATCAAATCTCAAAATGACAAAAAGCACAGTTCCCCCAGCCCCAGTCAAGCTTCAAAATTGAACAAATCCAGAGGATCTACAAAAAGAAGAATAGGGGACTGAGCAAACAGAAGTGAAAGCTATCCCCCCATAACTGAACAATGAAGGGGGAGGAAAACCTTCACAAATGAAGAAGAACCAACAGAAGAACACAATCACATACAGACCCCTAGGAAGACAGCACCTGAGAATATAGTCTTTGGAACTCAAACAATGAAGAGTCCCCAGAATGACTAGTCTCAAACCACAAACCCAGATATCAAGATATTAATAGAGAGAATAAACAGAAATGAGGAGAGACAAGAGGAGAGAATGAAAGAGTTGATAGCTGATCACAGCAATAAAGAATACAGTGACTGGAATAAATAGCAAACTGATAAGCATGAAAAAGCAAAATTAACCAAGCAGAAGACAGAATCTCAGAGTTTGAGGACCAAAATATGGAACTCACCGCAAAAGTTAAAAAAACATAGAAAAAAAGCTTAAAAAGACAGAACAAAGACTCCAAGAGATGAGCAATTATATCAAGAGCCAAACCTAAGTTTAATTGGAATCTCTGAGGAAGGTAGAGAGACAGAGATCACCCTGAAACAAACATTTCATGAAATTATCCAAGAAAACTTCCCTCATCTCATCAGAGACTTGACCATTCAAACACAAGAGATTCAGAGAACCCTACCAAGACATCTAATGAGAAGACCAACTCCTAGACACATAGTAATTCACTTACACAAAGTAGATATAAAACAAAAAATCCTAAAGGCAACAAGAGAGAAAGGTTAGACTACCTACCAGGGAAGACCAATTAGAATAGCAGCAGACTTATCTACAAAAACACTTCAGGCTAGAAGAGAGGCTAGAAGAGACTGGAGTCTAATTTTTAAAGTGCCCAAAGATAAACAATTTAAACCCAGAATTTCCTGCCCAGCTAACTGAGCTTCATCAGCAATGGAGAATTAAAATCCTGAGCCGGGCTCAGTGGCTCAGCCTGTAGTCCCACACCTTTGGGAGGCTGAGGTGAGTGAATTGCCTGAGCCTGTGGGTTCGAGACCCGCCTGGGCAGTGAGACCTCATCTCTACAATAAATCAAAAAATCAGCTGGGCGTAGTAGCGCACACCTGATTTTTTTGAAAGTAATTCCGGCTACTCCTAAGGCTGAGGCGGAAGGATCGCTGGAGCCCAGCAGATCGAGGCTGCGGTGGCCGGGAGCGGCCACTGCACTCCAGTCTGGGCAGCCGAGTGAGACTCCAACTCAGAAAAAAAAATCCTACCCAGACATTCAATCCCTAAAAGTTTTTGCCACCTCAAGAATAGCTCTACAAGAAACACTTAAGAATATATTAAACACAGGGGGAAAAAAAGAACCACCATACCCTTCCCAAGAATGCAGGAAAAAGATTGAAAACATACACAAGTCAACCCTAAAATGAAAAGAAAACCAACAAATAACAACAACAAACTCTATAAGAACCTCATGACAGGGATAAACTCTGACATCTCAATAATTAACCTGAATGTGAATGAACTAAATGCACCACTGAAAAGACAGAAAATGGCAAACTGGATTAAAAAAAAAAACATGTAACAATTTACTGTCTCCAGGAGACTCATCTTACCAGAAAGGACACTCACAGACTCAAAGTAAGAGGATGGAAATCAAATTTTCAAGTGAATGGAACACAAAAGAAAGCAGGAGTTATGATCTTAATAACAAACAAAATACATTTTACGCTATCAAAAATTGAAAAAGACATGGAAGATCACTACATATAAAAGGTTCAATCTATCAAGAAGAAATATGCATCCTAAACATATATGCACCCAACATAGGAGCACCAGCTTTTAAATCATTGATACCCAAACCGGGTAAAGATCCAACACAGAAAGGGAACTATAGGCCAATATCCTTGATGCACATACTTGCAAAAATTCTCAACAAGATCCCAGCAAATCGGATCCAAAAACACATCTCAAAAATCACCATGACCAAGTAGGGTTCATCTCTGGGATGCAGGGCTGGTTCAGCATACGCAAGACCATAAATGTAATTAAATGCATCAACAGATGTAAAAACAAAAGCCACATGATTATATCATTAGACATGGAAAAAGCTTTCAATAAAATCCAGTACCTCTTCTTGATAAAAACCGTAGAGCATCTAGGCATAGATAGAACATACCTCAAAATAATAAGAGCCATCTATGAGAAACCCAGAGCCAACATACTGCTAAACAGACAGAAATTAGAACCATTTCCCCTGAAAACTGAACAAGACAAGGATGCCCGCCCTCACCCCTCCTGTTCAACATAGTATTGGAAGTCCTAGCCAGAGAAATTAGACAAGAGAAGGAAATCAGAGGTATCCAATTAGGAAAAGTGGAAGTTAAGTTATCCCTCTTTGCAGACAACATGATTCTGTACGTGGAAAACCCAAGAGAACCTGTCAAAAGCCTCCTTGCACTGATAAAGAACTTTGGCAAAGTCTCAAAAAGGATGGATGAGAGTAGGCAACCTTATCTTTTTCTGGTTTTCAGGGGGAATAGTTCCAATTAATATCTGTTTAGCAGTATGCTGGCTGTGGGTTTCTTGTAGATGTCTCTTATTATTTTGAAGTATGTTCCATCTATGCCTAGATAATCAAGGGTTTTTATCAGGAAGGGGTGCTGGATTTTATCAAAAGCTTTTTCCACATCTAATGATATAATCATGTGGTTTTTGTCTTCACATCTCTAGATGTATATGATTATGTTTATGGTCTTGGAAATGTTGAACCAGCCCTGAATCCCAGGGATGAAGCCTACTTGGTCGTGGTGGATAATTTTTGAGATGTGTTGTTGGATCTGGTTTGCTAGGATCTTGTTGAGAATTTTAGCATCTATGTTCATCAAGGATATTGGGCTGTAGTTCTCTTTCTTTGTTGGATCTTTACCTGGTTTGGGTATCAATGAGATGTTAACTTCATAAAATGATTTGGGGAGAGTTCCATCTTTCTCAATTGCCTAGAATATTTTCAATAGGATTGGTATCAGATCCTCCTTGTATGTTTTGTAGAATTCTGCTGGAAAGCCATCTGGTCTAGGGCTTTTTTTGTAGGTAGTTTTCTTGTAACTTAGTCAATTTCCTGGATTGTTATTGGTCAATTTAGGGTCTCTATTTTTTCTTGTTTCAACCTGGGGAGGTAGTGTGATGTCAGAAAGTCTTCCATTTCCTTTACGTTTTCAAGTTTGTTTCCATACAAGTGTACATAGTAGTCTTGATAATCTTTTCTATTTTTGGGGGGTAAGTTGTGACTTGATCTTTTGAATTTCTGACTGTGTTTATTTGGGATTTTTCTCTCCTTTTCTTGGTCAGTCTAGCTAGGTGTTTGTCAATCTTATTTATCCTTTCAAAGAATCAGCTTTTTATTTCATTGACTTTTGTATTATATTTTTGTCTCCTATGTCTCAAATTTGGTTTTTTATTTTGGTGATCTGGATTCTTCTACTTAAGTCAGGGTTTTGGTGGTCTTGCTTTTCCAGCTTCTTTAGGTGATTTGTTAGGCTGTTAACTTGTGATCTTTCCATTTTCTTCATGTGTGTTCATAGAGAGATGACTTTCCCTCTTAGCACGTTTTCATGGCATTTCAGAGGTTTTGGTAAGATGTTTGTTCATTTTCATTTGTTGCCAGGTATCTTTTAATCTCTGTTTTGATTTCCATTTTGACCCAGAAGCTGTTTAGCATCATGCTATTTAGTGTCCATGTCTTTGTGAGTTTGGCGGAAATTTGTTGTTGCTGATATTTATTTTTATCCCACTTTGGGATGAGAAGGTGCATGGCAGTATTTCAATCTTATGGAATTTGTTTATACTTGATTTATGACCAAGGATGAGGTCGATCTTAGAGCAAGTTCCATGTGGTGATGAGTAGAATGTATATTCCATGGTTGTTGGGTGGAGTGTTCTGTAGGTATCAATTAAGTTCATTTGGTCAAGTGTCACATTGACATTCCAGATCTCCTTGTTGGCTTTTTGTCTTGATGATCTGTCTAGAGTTGAGAATGGGGTATTTAAGTCCCCAGCTATGATAGTGTTAGTCAATGTTTTTTTTTAGTTTACCTAGAAATTGCTTTATGAAAGTTGGTGCTCCTATGTTGAGTGCATATATTTTTAGGATGGATATTTGTTGTTGATGGATTGAACCTTTTATTAATATGTAGTGATCTTCTGTATCTTTTTAAATTTCTGATAACTTAAAGAGTATTTTGCCTGATGTTAAGATTGCAACTCCTGAAATTTTGTTTCCTATTCTCTTACTCTGAGTCTGTGAGTGTCCTTTCTGGTAAGATGAGTCTTGGAGACAATATATTGTTGCCTCATGATATTTTATCTATTTTTCCATTTTATGTCTTTTCAGTGGTGCTGCTAGTCCATTTGCATTCAGGCTAATTATTGAGATGTGAGAGTTTATCCCTGTCATGAAGTTCTTATAGAGTTTGTTGTTGCTGCTGCTGTTTGTTGTCTTTCTTTCGGTTTTGGGGTTGATACATGTATGTTTTCATTCTTTTTCTTGCATTCTTGGGAAGGGCATTGTCCTTTTTTCCCTGTCTTCTATGTTTAATACTTTCTTAAGTGTTTCTTGTAGAGCTGTTCTGAAGGCAGTGTAAACTCTTAGAGATTGAATGTCTGGGAAGGATTTTAATTCTCCATCACTGATGAAGCTTAGTTTATCTGGGTAGGTAATTCTTGGTTAATTGTTTATCTTCAAGAGCTTTGAAGATTGGGCTCCAAACTCTCCTAGCCTGTAAGTCTGCTGCTATTCTAATTGGTCTTCTTTGGTAGGTAGTCTGACCTTTCTATCTTGCTGTCTTTAGGATTTTTTTCTTTTATACTTACTTTGGGTAGCCGAATTTCTATGTATCTCGGAGTTGGTCTTTTCATTTTTTGTCATGCAGGGGTTCTCTAAATCTCTTGTGTTTGAATGGTCAAGTCTCTGATGAGATGAGGGAAGTTTTTTTGGATAATTTCTTGGAATGTTTGTTCCTGGGGTTTGTTCTCTGTCTCAATTACTGCCTCAGGGATTCCAATTAATCTTAGGTTTGGCCTCTTGAAATAATTGCTCATCTCTTGGAGGTTTTATTCTGTTTTTTAAAGTTTTGTTTCTATGTTTTTAACATAGTTAGTTCCATATTTTGGTCCTCAAGCTCTGAGATTCTTTCTTCTGCTTGGTTAATTCTGCTATTCATGCCTATCAGTTTCTTATTTATTTCATTCACTGTATTCTTTATTGCTGTGATCTCATTTATCAACTTCTTCATTCTTTCCTCTTGTCTTTCCTCATTTCTGTTTATTCTCTCTATTAATATCTTGATATCTGGGTTTGTGGTTTGAGACCAGTCATTCTGGGGGTTCTTCATTGTTTGAGTTCCAATGTCTATATTCTCAATGGTTGACCTCCAGGGGTCTGTGTGAGACCTATATTCTTCCCTTGGGTTTTCTTCATTTGTGTAGGTTTTCCTCCTTCTTTTTTTTTTTAACCTCTTCTTTAATTTTACTGTTCAGGGATGGGGTAGTTGCTTTTACTTCTGTTTGCTCAATCTCCTAGTCTTCCTTATGTAGATCCTCTGGCTTTGTTCAATTCTGAAGCTGGTCTGTGAGTGGGGAACTGTACTTTTTTGCAGTTTTGAGATTTAATTAAGGGAGATACTGTGATTCAGAAACTATCTGCAGATCCTAGTATTTGCTGACAGGCATATGGGCCCACTGGAACCCACTTCCCACTGCATTACAATCTGTTCATGCAGTGGGGGTATAGATTTGTCCCCTGAGAGCAAAATGAGGTAAGAAAAAAGAACAGAATGGAAAAAGGAAGAAGGGAATGAAAGGAAGTTGGAGAGAGAAAAGAAAAAGAGAAAAAAAACAGACAGTCATGCCAACTAACAAATTAACAGGGAGATAAAGAGAAAAGATTTTTAAAAAGCAAAAACATACAGGCAATCATACAAACACACAAACCAACAAAATCCCCCTTCTATTTTTGTACTCTCTCTCAAAAATACCTATACACAAACAGGAAGTCTTAAAAACAGCATTAAAATATTGGAAACAAAGCAAGTATGAAAACAGAAATAAAATCAGAAAGAGCGAAGAGGAAAAAAACTAAAACAAAAACCCAAGCAAGCAAACAAACAAACAAACAAACAAAAAACCTCACTCTCAAGTTGTTCTTGTAACTCCAACTTCCTTTCAGCTCTGGTCTCCAGCCCGTCTCCTCTGCTTTCAGTACAGACTGAGAGGGTTGCTCTCAGCATGGGTCAGGTGCCCTGTGGACCACTGTGCGAGGAGGATGGATCAGATCTGAACACACCCAGCTTGCTGCTGCTGCTATCATGTTTCCTACTCAGATCTGATGTGTCTGTGCCTGTTTCAGCATGGGGGAGGGGCGTCTGTCTCTTCAAGTTTGATGAGGAGATAACCTCCAGGTCCCAGGCTGGAGGCTGGGTGGAGCTGGGTGGGGTAATGCAGATCTCTGCTTGGTCCTGGGGCAGAGAAAATGGCACCGATCAGCATTTCCTCACCAATGGCAGGGGTCCTTTCCAGCTTTCCCCTGCTCTTTCTACAGATCCTGGGGTCCTGCTGTCACAGGTGATGTTGTGACCTGGATGCCAGGTGGGGAGTATCAGCTGCTTTCCATTGCCTCTTCTCAGGGGAGCCCCAAGAACAGCAGACAATCCTGTGTGCTGGGGGATTGCAGTCTCAGGGTGGTGGGGGGTTGCACTCACCTCTGGAAGAGGGCCCCAGAAGCATGAACCCGAGTCTCCCCTCAGATGGACTTTCACTAACCTACCGCACACACCCACTCACATAGAGAGTCTTTGTGGACACTTGCTTTTGCGAAGACTCTCACAGTTCAACTTGTTCCATCACCATCTTGTTGCAAATCATCTCTCAGTATCTACCATTCTAACTGCCTCAACAGGAACTACATGTTCTTTTTTCTAGTTTATTGTCTAAAGCACACATTATGTGTGTTCTACTTATTTTCATTCTTTTCTCTACCCCAAACTTAGAGAAAAGAAACAAATTATATATATTTTAACAGTTATTAATAATGATGGGAGATAATGTTGCTATTTATTATCTCATGTTGACTTACATTTTTAAATTTTTTTTAGTGTTTTCATTTAGAAGAAATTGTACTTGTGTATTTTCTGACCCCAAATATATTAACTCATGGAAATAATTCTGAGGCAATATTCTTTTGCTAGAACAAAATTTTCACTCATAATGTTTATCATAGTGTTGTACTGCAATATTGTTAAAACATGTTACAAGGCAGAAATTATAGAAAATCTCTAAAATGTGAGTATACAGCTCCATTGAGAAGATAGCAGTAGCATAAAAAATGATGTGGAAAGATGTTCTAATTATACTGAAAGTGAATAAATTGGGGTACAATTTTATATTCAGTATGATTAAATTTTTCCTAACATTTTTTTAAAAAACATATCAAACAATCAGAAAGGTTGATCAGGTTGTATAGTGAGCATTCATACAACCATTACCTGGAGACTACAGTATTAACAGTTTTATATGCATATATATAATATATATATAACCTATATATATAACCAATATATTTTCATCCATCAATTTATGTTATGTTTCAATGTATTTTAAAATAAGCTATAGGCAACAATACCTTCCAACCCTAGGTAGTACACCATATGAATGATTAACTACAGTTTAATATTTATTATTCCTTATTTTTCTTTTGAGGTAAAATTTACATCAGCAAATTCACAAATACGAACTGTAACATTTGTTAATATTTCACAATTGCATATACCCATGTAGCTCAAACCTCTATCAGCATAAAGAACTTTTTTGTTTCCCCAGAACATTTCCTCATGTGTCTTCTCAGAGCCTCTATTCTCATTCCTCTACTCTCAGCAGTCAAATACTGGTCTTCTTTGTGTTTTTATCAATTAGTTCTGCTATTTCTAGAAACACTTATAAATGGTCTTATACAGTCCTCTTTTGTGTTTATCTTTTTTCACACAGCAAATGGATTTTGAGATTCATACAAGTTGTGTGTATGAGTATCTTTTCCCTCTCATTATTGAGTAATATTACTTTGTCTGAATATACCTGACTTGGTTTATGTGATTTCCTTGTTGAACTGTAAAACAAAAGAGGAAGAAACTTGTGTATTTGAAAAAAGAAAATATATACTGTGATATGTTATGCCCAAATATTGATAACAGTTATCTGCAAATGATGACATTTGTGTATTATCAGATAAATTGATCCTCAAAATGTTTACTCCTCTAGGCTGATACACATACTGTTTGTAATAGTTCCAATTTTTAGTAGTGTGTTTTTGCTAATTAGTAGTGAATGATAACATTGAATTAAAGATAAACTAGACCGAGTTAGTGAGTTGTTAAAAAAATATTGAAATAACATTGCTTACAACATTCTGTGCCAAGATATATGTCAAAAAGTCCTGTGTATACTACTCTGGGTATTAGTTCAGGAGTTCTTGATAAGATTGGGTGTGTGATGGAGGAGGACTAAGAGTATTCCAAAGGCTCTTACCATGCCACAGAGAGATTAGTTCCTCAATCATAAAGGAAGATGTTTATGACAAATGTGAAGAAAAGCATAAGTAGCCAAACCTTGTAAAATTTACAAGCATGACCAGTTTAAAACATTTTCCAGTCACCAACCTAAAAAACAAACATTAAAGCATATATCCAGTGTATCCTGTCAGTCCAGA
Source organism: Carlito syrichta (assembly GCF_000164805.1). Taxonomy (NCBI): domain Eukaryota; kingdom Metazoa; phylum Chordata; class Mammalia; order Primates; family Tarsiidae; genus Carlito; species Carlito syrichta. The sequence continues at coordinate 144,020 of NW_007258227.1, read as the reverse complement.
GTATGGGTTCAGCTTTCGATGGACATCCTCTGGAACACCCATGTATTCAACTGGCTACTTGACATATCCACTTAGATGTCTCATTATACCTCAAAGTAATATTTGCACAAGGCAACTCAGGATCAATTGTAATTATCATACTCCCTGTGAAACAGTATACTAGAAAGTCATACTACATAAAGAGACAGAAATTGGAACTATTTCCCCTGAAAACTGGAACAAGACAACGATGTCCGCTCTCACCCCTCCTGTTCAACATAGTTTTGGAAGTCCTAGCTAGAGCAATCAGACAAGAGAAGGAGATCAGGGGTATCCAAATAGAAAAGAGGAAGTCAAGTTATCTCTCTTTGCAGTTGACATGATTCTATACATTGAAAACCCTAAAGAATCTGTCAAAAATCTCCTTGCACTGATAAAGGACTTTGGCAAAGTCTCAGGGTATAAAATAAACGTACAAAGACAATCGCATTTCTATACACCAATAATAAACAAACAGAACCTCCCCCCAAAAAAGCACAATCCCATTCATAATAGCCACCAAAAAAAGAATGAAATACCTTAGCATCTTCCTAACCAGAGATGTGAAAGGCCTTTACGATGAAAACTACAAAACACTGCTCAAAGAAATCAAAGATGACACAAACAAGTGGAAAAATATTCCATGCTCATGGATTGGAAGAATCAACATTGTTAAGATGTCCATTCTACCTAAAGCAATCAACAGATTTAATGCTATTCCTATCAAATTACCAGCAGCATTCTTCTCAGACATGGAAATGACAATGCAGGAATTCATATCTAAACATAAACAACGAAAAATAGCCAAAACAATCCTCAGGGGGAAAAAAAGCAGGAGGTATCACACTCCCAAATTTTAAACTTTATTATAAAGCTACAATAATCAAAACAGCCTAGTGTTGGTATAAGAACAGGCATATAGACCAATGGAACAGAATTGTGATTCCAGAAGCAAAACCTCAATTTCTCAACCAACTTGTCTTTGACAAAGCCTCCACCACCAACCACTGGGGAGACGATGACCTATTCAGTAAATGGTGCTGGAAAAACTGGTTGACCACATGCAGAAGACTAAAACAAGACCCCTACCTATCCCCATACAGAAAAATCAACTCGAAATGGATCAAAGACCTAAAGGTTAAAACCTCATACTATAAGAACCTTAGAAAATGCGGGAGACATCCTCATGGAAATTGAAACTGGCAACCAATTCCTGATCAAAACCCCAAGTGCCCATGCCATAAGTGATAAGATAGACAAGTCGGACCTCATCAAACTGAATAGCTTCTGCAAAGCCAAAGAAACCATCAAGAGAGGGGGGGGAGAGCACACAGACTGGGAAGAAATATTTGCCAACTGTTTGTGTGACAAAGACCTAACATCTAGGATCTACAAAGAACTCAAACGTGCTGGGGAAAAAAAAGTGGGCAAAAGTCCGCAATAGATATGAATAGACAGTTCTCAAAAGAAGACATGTGTGCAGTCAACAGATACATGAAAAAATGTTCACTCTCACTAGTCATCAAGGAAATGCAAATTAAAACTACACTGAGATATCACCTAACTCCAGTCAGGATGGCCATCATCAATAACTCAAAAAATAACAGATGTTGGAGAGAATGTGGCGAAAAAGGAACACTTCTACACTGTTTTGGGGGTATAAAATAGTATAGCCTCTGTGGAAAACAGTGTGACAATTCCTAAAAGTTCTAAAAATCAACCTCCCGTATGACCCTGCAATCCCCCTACTGGGAATATATGCAGAAGAACTCAAATCACTCTATAAAAAAGATACCTGCACACATATGTTTATCGCAGCATTGTTCCCAATAGCAAGAACATGGAACCAACTGTGTTGCCCATCAAAGAGGACTGTATTTTTTAAAATGTGGTAAATATACACAATGGAATATTGCACAGCCATAAAGAAGAACAAAATCATGAACTTTTCAGCAACCTGGATAGACTTAGAGTCTATAATAGTGAGTGATCTTTCACAGAAACAAAGAACTGAGTATCAAATGTTCTCACTCATAAGTGGACCTTGAACAACTATCCTAATACCATAAGAAAAGGATTGATTGTAGTGGGAAACTGTGGGGGGGGGAGGGAGGTGGGATTGGCAGTAGTGGGAATCTGCCTGGGGAAGGGGGAGCACACCTCATCAACAAGGATAACTTCATAATGATTATTTGTATACCTAACCCTGAATTGTACCTCATATCTTAAATAAAACATTTAAAAGTTAAAGAAAATCATACTATAATACACATATCTCTACAAGTAGAGTCTCATAGAATGTTAATGCTAAAAGATTTTAAACATTATGAATATGTAGTTTACATGTTTGGTCACAAATTTATATTCAAGCAAGCAGAGAGAAAAATGCCTATTTCTTTACTCTATTTTCCACCTGAATATAACATCATTTGTAATGTTTATTCAATGCAATAAACTATCTAATTCTTTTAAAAGTTTTCTTATTTGCATCTCCTTTCCATAAATAATATGTATTACAAATTAAATCAGTGTAAAGATAAGGAAAAGAAGAAATGAAAGAAAGAACAGCTTCACCCATTGCAAAAATATAGGCAAGCACAGAGTTTACAGATCTGAAAAATCAACCACAGAACCTAAAAAGTAAAGCAGCCTCTTGATACCAATATTACAGCAATAAACACCCACATATTGATAATTAACTGAAATGTAAATGACCTTAATGCACCACTCAAGCACCACTCAAAAGTTATAGAGTGGCAAATTTGATAAAGAATCATGATTCATCCTTCCACTGCCTTTAGGAAGGCCATCTCACTGCAAATGATACCCACAGGCTCAAGGTGAAGAGCTGAAGAAAGATCTTCCAGTCAAATGGAAAACAAAAAGGAACAAGAACAGACAAACTTATGTAACATAAAATTTAAACTGATAAAAGTTAAAAAGGACACTACACAGTGATAAAAGGTTCAATCCATCATCAATAAATATTCATCTTGAATATATACACACCCAACATAAGAACACTCAGATTTGTAAAACAACTGCTAAGTAAACTAAGACAAGACATATACAATTATAGTCAGATGCTTTAATACCCTGCTAACAGCCATAGACATATCATTGAAGCAAGAAACTTACAAGGAAATCAGGAACCTTAACTTGACACTGAACCAATTGGACCTAATAGACATCTATAGAACACTTCACCCAACAACCACAGAATATTCATTTTTCTCATTAGCACATGGAATATACTTCAAGATTGTCTACATACTCTGAGATAAATCAAGTCTGAACAAATTTCAAAAGTTTTAAATCATACCAAGCACTTTCTGAAACCACATAAGAATAAAAATAACTATAATCACCAACAGGAATCCCCCAAAACACACAAATACATGGAAATTAAACAATATGCTTCTGAACGACTTTGGGGTTAAAAACAGAAATCAAGCCCAAAATAAAAAGATTCTTAGAAACAAATGAAAACAAAGACATACACACCAAAACCTCCGGGGTACCATGAAAGTGGTGCTGAAAAAGAAGTTTTATAACATTGCAAGCACATATCAAGAAAATAGATCTCAAATAAACTATCTAACCTCATTTTCTATGGGAACTGTAAGTCAAGAGCAATCTAATCTTAGAAATAGTTAAAAAAAAGGGAGGGGGGAATTATTAAAATAAAGTCACAGTTTAACTAAATAGAGAGTTTTAAAAATCATACAAAAGATTAATGAGGCAAAAGGCTGGTTCTTTGAAATGATAATAAGATTGACAGACCCCTGGCCAGATTAACAAATAGAAAGAGAGAAATCAAATAAACACAATTAGCAGCAAAAAGGTGATGCTATAACTGACTCTAAAGAAATAAAAAAAGATTATCAGAGATTACTATAAACACCTCTATGCAAATAAACTAAAAAATCTAGAGGAAATGGAAGAATTCTTGACATCACATAACATCCCAAGATTGAAAAAGGAAGAATTTGAAACCCTAAACAGACCAACAATTCAGGAAATTGACTCAGTTATAAGAAACCTCCCTGCCAAAGAAAGCACTTGTCCAGATGGTTTCTCAGCTGAGTTCTACAAGACACACAAGGAAGATCTGATACCACTGAAAGTATTTCAGGCAACCAAGAAAAAAGGAATTCTCTTTAACTCATTCTGTAAGGCCAATATCATCCTGATACCCCAAAATGGCAAAGACCCAACAAGGAAAGAAAACTACAGGCCAATTTCTCTGATGAACATATATGCATAAATTCTCAACGAGATTATAGCAAATCATATCTAACAGCACATTTCAAGGATTATCTATCCATCATGAGCAGGTGGGCTTCACTCTCAGGATGCAAGGCTGGTTCAAACATACATACATCAATAAATATAATCCATCACATAAACAGGTGTAAAACTGAGAACCACATGATTATGTCATTAGATACAGAAAAAACATTAAATAAAATCCAACATCCCTTCTTGATTAAAAACCCTTGAACACCTAGGTATTGAAGGAACATTCTTCAAGATAAGAACCTTCTATGACAAACCTGCAGCCAACATCAGGCATAATGGGGAGACACTGGAAACACTCCCCCCCCCGAACTGGAAAAAGACAAGGATGCCCACTCTCACACCTCCTATTTAACATAATACTGAAGTCCTAGCCAGATCAATCAGGCAGGAGAAAGCAATCATGGGTATTCAAAGAGGAAAAGAAGAAGTCAAATTATCCCTCTTTGTAGATATGATTCTATTCCTAGAAAACCCTAGACAGTCTTTCAAAAAACTCCTCACACTGATAAATGGTTTTGGGAATGTCTCAGGATACAAAATCAATGTACAACAAAACAGCTGCATTTCTATACACCGGGCTGAGAACCAAAATAGCACAATCCCATTCACAGTAGGCACACACACACACACACACACACACACACACACACACACACACACACACACACAAATACCTCAGCATCCATTTAACCAAAGAGGTGAAATATCTTTACAATGAGAACAACAAAACACTACCTGAAGAAATCAAAAATGGAATGTGGTTCTGAAGATGGTGGTGAAGCCAGTCAGACCGTGTGAGTCCCTGTGTAAGTGAGTGAATCAATGAATTTGTGTGCATGTCTTTGTGTAAGTGAGCATGTGAGTGACTGAGTGAGTACTTGGGGGCAAGTGGCCTGGGCTCTTCTGGCAACATGGCTGGTGCCACAGCTGTTCTGCTTGGACCATAGTGCTTTCCAGGGTGCAGAAACTGAGTGCCATTTTCTAAAATTAACGAAGTCCTTCCCAGGAAAAAGCTGCTGAGAGTGACTGCCATTGCCAGACTGCCCAACCACTGCAGTGCCAGGCCAGACACTGGCAGTGAGGACTGCAGAGGGAGAGTACAAGGTAGCCAGAGGCAGCCTCCCACTAGAGAAGACAAAACAGGCACCTTGTCACCATCTTGAAAATTGAGCAGCAAAGAATTCTGGCTTGCTCACCATGGAGCATCAGACCCACTCTCTGTGACTGGTGGGTTAACTACTCTGGGATTGATCATGACCCAGAGAGACTATCCCGAATGCAGACATTTTATAGGGACAGAATGAGTGTGGAGTCCCAGGTACCCCACCCCTACAGTGACTCAGCTGTGGGACAAAGGGTGCAACCAGAAAAGGACAAGGAAGACGCCCCTCAAGAGATCAGTGGTGAGTCCTAGGCTGAACCAACTTCCTCCTCCCCAGCAATTCTATGAACATCAGACCCACACGGTTGGGGCAGGACTGAGAGGGATGAACCCAGGGCAGCAGCCATGCTAGGAAAACTCTAGGATGAGCCTGAGGCTGGGGCGCTCACCACTAACACCAGGGGAGGGAAAAATCCCATACCTCCCTACCAGAGGGGATCCCCCTGAACTTAAGAGAGTGGGAATGGAGGACTAATGCCCCATCTACCCCCACTGTCCCATCCTCCACTCTGCAACCTCATCTGTGAGTAGCTTAGAGGAATAATTACAGAACCTGCCACAAGAGGGCAGTTAGTGCTCATACATTTTTTTTTAAAATTTCTTTTTCTTTTACTTCTTTTGGTTTAATGTATGTGTGAATGTGTGTGAGAGAATTCAGTTTGTATTTCCCTCCTTTTCTCGTCTTCCTCTTTCATTTTTTGTTTTATGTGTGTGTGTGTGTGTGTGTGTGTGTGTGTGTGTGTGTGTGTGTGTGTGTGTTCAGTTTTTCTGTTTTTTTGTGTGTGTTTATTTTTTTGTTTTGGTTTTGGTTGTTTTCTTTTTGTTTGTTGTTTTCTTTTTGTCTTTTTGGTTTTTGTTCTTGTTTTTGCTTTTGTTTTTCTGTATTTTTTATGATTTTTGTTCTATTTCATTCTTGTTTTCTCTGTTCTCCTCATGACTGTTACTTTATATTGGACTCTGAGGGTGCATCATTATATAGAGTAGTGGTGGGGAGTGGGTCTCAGGGGGTCCATACCCCGGTCAGTGAACATTATAACTTGCAAGTAGTTTCTGAATCCTAGCCCCCTGTCTTCCACCTTATTTGACTCTCAAAACTACAAAAAAACAGGAAAGTGTCCCACTTCCAGCCTTGTCACAAAACAGAACAAATTTGGAGGTTCTGATCAGGGAAGAATAGAGGGCTGAGCAAATGACAGAAGTGTAAGCCTCACCCACTACCAGAGAATAACAGAATTAAAGAGAAAAGAAAGAGATTGGTCACAAATGAAGAAAATTAATGGAAGAACACAGGTAATTCCCATGTACCAAGAGGCAATACCTGAAAAATCAGACCTGAGAGCCCAAACAATGGAAATCACCAACAATTGGCCCCAGAATACAACAGGGATTAAGGAATGGATGAAAAGAGTGAATAAGACTCAAGGAAGATAAGATGCAACACTGAAAGAACTTGTAACAGGAATTTTGGGCATAAAAGTCTTCATCTAGGACATAACAAGATGACAAGCATGGAAGGCAGAATTAACCAAGGAGAAAAAAGAATCTCAGAGCTTAAAGAGCAAAACATGAAATTAGCCTGATCTGTTAAAAACAGAAATAAAATTCAGAAATATAGAACAAACCCACCAAGAGATATATGATTATATCAAGAGGCCAAACTTGTGCCTGATCCATGTCTCAGAAGAAGAAAGGAAATTGAGAACACCTTGGAACAAGTATTCCAGGAGGTCATCCAAGAAAACTTTCCCCATCTCACCAAAGATATGACCATCTGAACACAAGAAATTCAGAAAACCCCTGCAAGACACCAAATGAGAAGACCAACCCCTAGACACATAGTTATTCACCTACACACAGTATGTATAAAAGAAAAAATCCTAAAGGCAGTAAGACAGGTCAGACTACCTACTGGGGAAGACCAGTCAGAATAGCAGCAGACTTATTGGAAGAATCACTACAAGCTAGAAGGGACTGGAGTCCAATTTTCAAAGTCCTCAAAGACAAACAATTTCAACCAATAATTTCCTACCCTGCCAAGCTCAGCTTCATCAGTGATGGAGAATTAAAATCCTTCCCAAACATCCAATCACTAAAATATTATGCTCCCTCCAGACAAGCTCTACAGGGTATATTCAAGGAGGTATTAAGCAAAGAAGAAGAAAACGAAGAATGACATACACTTTCAGAGAATGCAGGAAAACATAGAATCAACACAACACATCTCACAACTGCAAAATTTAAAATATGCACTTGACAGGTGTGGTGGCTCCTGCCTGTAATTCCAGCACTTTGGGAGGAGTAGGGGAGAGGATTGCCTAATCAGGGGTTTGAGACCAGCCTGAGCATCATGGTTAGACCTCGTCTCTACAATAAATAAATAAAAAAAAATTAGCCAGGCATGGGGGCACATGCCTGTAGTTCCAGCTACTTGGAAGGCTGAGGTGAAAGGATCATCTGAGCCCAGCAGGTAAAGGCTGTATTGACCATGAGCATGTTACTGCACTCCAGCCTGGGCAACAGAGTGAGACTCCTACTCAAAATAAAAAATAAATAAAACACTCACATATATCAAACCAAAAGTTAAAAGAAAACAAAATGGCTTTATAAGAGCATTATGACAGGGATAAACTATCACATTTCAATAATAAGCCTGAACATCAATGGACTAAATGCACTACTGAAAAGATATAGAATGGCAAACTGGATAAAAAAACACAACCCAACAATATGCTGCCTCCAGGAAACATATCTCACTACAAAGAACACCCACAGACTCAAAGTTAGAGGATGGAAAACGAATGTTCAGGTGAACAAAACAAAAAAGGAAGGGTTTTTTTGAGGTCTTAATATCAGACAAAACAATCTTCAATCTATCAAAAATTTAAATAGATATGGAAGGACACTACATAGATAAAAGGTTCGATCCATCAACAAGAAATATCCATCCTAAACATATATGTACCCAACACAGGAGCACCAGCTTTTATAAAACAACTACTAAGTAAACCAATAAGAGCTATTCACTCTAACTCTATTATAGCTGGGGACTTAAATACCCTCACTAACAACCCTAAATAGATCATTGAGGCAAAAAATCAACAAAGAGGTCTGGAACATCAACTTGACACTTGACCAAATAGACTTAATAGATACCTATAGACCACTCCACCCAACAACCACAGAGTATACATTCTACTCATCACCACATGAAATATACTCCAAGATCAATCACATCCTCAGCCATATGTCAAGCATAAACAAAGTTCATAAGATCAAAATACTGCCATGCACCTTCTAAGATCACAGGGGAATAAAAATAAATATCAACACCAACAACATTCCCTCAAAACCCATGAAGATATGGACACTATACAGCATTTTATGCTGAACAACTACTGGGTCAACACAGAAGTCAAAACAGAAATTAAAAGATTCCTGGAAACAAATGAAAATGAAGAAACATTTTACCAAAACCTTGGGGATGCCTTGAAAACAGTTCTAAGAGGGGAATTTATATCTCTGTAAACACACATCAAGAAAATAGAAAGATCACAAGTTAATAGCCTCACAAATTGCCTAAGGGAGCTGGAAAGCCAAGACTGCCAAAACCCTAACTTAAGCAGGAGAATCCTGATCACCAAAGTAAAAGCCCAAATATGGGACATAGAAGACAAAAAAGTCATAGAAAGAAATCAATGAAATAAAAAACTAGTTTTTTGAGAGGATAAACAAGATTGATGGACCCCTAGCCTGACTGACCAAGAAAAAGAGAGAAAAAGCCCTAGTAAACACAATCAGAAATGCAAAAGATGAAGTCACAGCTGACCTTGAAGAAATAAAAAGGTTATCAGAGATTACTATGCATAACTGTATGGAAACAAACTCAAAAACCTAAATGAAATGGAGGACTTTCTGATGTCTTACAACCCCTGAAGGTTGAAACAAGAAGAAATTGATACCCTAAATAGACCAATAGCAACTGAGGAAACTGACTTCATCATAAGAAAACTGCCTACAAAAAATAAACAAACAAACAAAACCTGTGCCAGACGGCTTTCCAGCAGAATTCCACGGAAAGTACAAGGAGGAAATGATACCAATCCTATTGAAAGTATTCCAGGCAATCAAGAAAGACAGAATTTTAGTCGGGCTCAGTGGCTCAGCCTGTAATCCCACGCTTTGGGAGGCTGAGGTGAGTGAATTGCCTGAGCCCGTGGGTTCGTGACCCACCTGGGCAATTTGGCGAGACCTCATCTCTATAATAAATCAAAAAATTAGCCGGGTGTGGTAGCATGCACCTATAGTTCCAGCTACTTGGAAGGCTGAAGCAGAAGGATTGCAGGAGCCCAGCAGGTCGAGGCTGCAGTGGCTTGAAGCGGCCACTGCACTGCACTCCAGTCTGGGCGACAGAGTGAGACTCCAACTCAAAAAAAAAAAAAGACAGAATTCTCCACAAATCATCTTATGAAGTTTACATCACACTGATATCCAAACCGGGCAAAGATTCAACAAAGAAAACTACAGGACAATATCCCTGATGAACATAGATGAAAAAATTCTCAACATGATTCTAGCAAATCAGATCCAACAACACATCTCAAAAATCATCCACCATGACCAAGTAGGCTTCATCCCCAGGATGCAGGGCTGGTTCATCATCTGCAATACCATAAACGTAATTAACTACATCAACAAATGTGAATAAGAACCACATGATTATATCATTAGATGCAGAGAAAGCTTTCGACAAAATCCAGTATCCCTTCTTGATAAAAACCCTTGAACACCTAGGCATGGAAGGAACATACCTCAAAATATTAGGAGCCATCTATAATAAACCCACAGCCAACAAATTGCTCAACAGGAATTGGAAGCATTTCCCCTGAAAACTGGAACAAGAGAAAGCTGCCCACTCTCACCTCCCCTGTTCAACATAGTCTTAGGAGTCCTAGCTAGGGCAATCACACAAGAAAAGGAAATCAGAGGTATCCAAATAGGAAGAGGAAGTTAAATTATTCCTCTTTGCTGAGATATGATCCTATATCTGGAAAACCCAAGGGAATCTGCCAAAAACCTCCTTGCACTGATAAAGGACTTTGGCCAAGTCTCAGGATACAAAATCAACTTGCAAAAGACAAGTTCTCAGAGAACCAAAAAAAAGCACAATCCCATTCACAATAGCCCCCCCAAATTAAATACCTTGGCATCATCCTAAACAGAGTATGAAAACCCTTTACAATGAAAACTACAAAACACTGCTCAAAGAAATCAAAGACACAAACAAATGAAAAAATATTCCATGCTCATGGATTGGAAGAATCAGCATTGTTAAGATGACCATCCCATCAAGGGCAATCTACAGATTCAATGCAATACCCATTAAATAACCAACATCATTCTTCTCAGACCTGGAAATGTCAATACAGAAATTCACATGGAAACATGAACAACCACAAATAGTCAAAACAATCCTTAGCAAAAGAAACAAAGTAGGAGGTATCCCACTTCCAGACTTTAAACTTTACTATAGGGCGACAATAATGAAAACAGCCTGGTATTAGTACAAAAGCAGGCATATAGACCAATGGAAAGGACAGAGATTCTGAAAGCAAAACCTCAATTTCTCAACCATTTTTGACAAAGCTCCCACCAACAACCTTGGCTTCAGCCCTAGCTACCCAGGAGAAACTACAGGGTCAGGAACTCTCCTGTTGCTCGGGGTGCTGATTCAAATGCAGAGTTAGATCCTTCCTGTTGCTCTTCTGTCACTTAGACTGCTTTCCCAGTTGTGCAGGTGTGGGAAGCCTTATTTTCCACAGTATTACTGAAGCATGCCACCCCAGCTAGTCTGGGAAGGAGGTTGGGATTCTTAACAGTGGTATTCACTGAAGAGTTCCAGGTTGCAAAACTAATGTAGGACTCACTGTTCATGTGAAACTGCAGTTGCCACAAGTCTTCTGCTCAGGAAGCAGGTTTGAGAATGTGGGTCCCCTGCTAAGCTCCTGTCATTTAGGCTGATATTCTAGGTGTTCCTTGGTATTGCTAGGGCCCCTTGCTACCTCTGCCTAAAGAGATGGGACAAGGTGGAGCACTTAGGCAGTAACACACTGAGACTGATTCTGGGTTGAAGATCTGACCCTGACAGCCTGTCTCTCTGGGAAGAAAACATGACTTTTGTGGGTGATCCCCTGCTGCTCCCAGCTGCAGGCTGGAAGGAGCCCTGGTCATTGTAGTTTTCCTTTGCATTTATCTGCTGATTAGTGAAGCCAAGCATATTTTCATATGTTTGTTGACTGCTTGAAAGTCTTCCTTTGAAACGTGTCTGTTCATGTCCTTTCCTCACTTTTTAAAGGGGTTATTAGTTTCTTTTTTTTTTTTTCCTGTCGACTCATTTGAGTTTCTTGTAGTTCCTGGATATTAGGTCTTTGTCAGATGCATAGCTTACAACTGTTTTTTTCCCATTCTGTGGGTTGTCTCTTTACTCTCTTGATGGTTTCTTTTGTAAACCATAAATAAAATGTTTTAGTTCGATAAGGTCCCATGTGTCTTTCGTAGTTGTTGCTGCATTTGTTTTTAGGGACTTTGCAATAAATTCACTGACTACTATGATGTCTAGGAGGGTGTCCCTTAAGTTTTCTTCTAAGATTCATATAGATAACTGGGAGAAGGAATGCTGACATTATGAAGCTTTCATAAAAAAACCAAGAAGACTGGGTTCAGAGAGCTTCCTGAGAACTGAACACGTGGAGGTTCCAGGGAGGACATGAAAGTTCTTTGACCCTTGCCCCATACCTCGCCCTACTGGTCTCTTCGTCTGTGTCCTTTGCAATATCGTTTATAATAAACTGGTAATTGTAAATGGCGGATTAAAAGTTTTCAAGTATGCCTCACCCACTGGAACACTGTGAAATAGTATGGAAAAACCTACAGAGTGAACCCTAATCCAAGAAGGAAAATGAATATTCATCAGAATGGCAAAGGATACCCTAGATTTCAGGGAACAGAAGACAGGCAAAAAGCCCCCACAGTGGCACTCTGTAGAAAAACAACAGCCTATGCAGGCACATTGGTTTCTGCCTAGAGACAAGGCTGCTTGCTCTGAAGTGGAGAAGGGGCTTCCCACACCTGGAACACAGTGGGTACATGGAGATTACCCCAGGGTTTGCAAATGTAAGCTAGTTCAACCTCTGTGGAAAGCAGTGTGGCATTTCCTCAAAGAACTAAAAATTGAGCTACCATACAATCCAGTAATCCCACTTCTGGGAATATACCCTGAGAAACATAAATTGCTTTACCAAAAAGGCACCTGCACATGTGTGTTCACTGCACTACTGTTCACAGTAGCAAAAATATGGAATCAACCAAGATGCCCATTGCAAGTGGACTCAATTTAAAAAATGTGGTATACATACATGATGGAGTACTATGCAGCCATAAAGAAGAAGAAAATTATGTCATTTGCAACAACATAGATGCAACTGGAGACCACAATTCTAAGTAAACATCCCAGAAACAAAAAATGGAATACCACGTGTTCTTACTCATAAGCAGGCCCTAAACATTGGGCAGGTGAGTACAAAGGTAGAAACAACTGATGCTGGGCCCTACTAGTTGGGCAAGGGAAGAAATGGGAATAAGGGGCATGCAACCGCCTCAAATGTACCCCACAGCTCTAACTAAAATTAATTGAAATAAAAGAAAGTACGCAAAGAAAAAAATCTTGTATGTGACTCTTGACAACTTTATTATAATGTACCTTGGTGTAGAATTCTTTAGAATCCTATTTAGTACCTTCTTTCATCCTATTTAGGACTTTTTGGCCTTCATGAATCTGGATCTTCATTTCTCTCCTCAGTTTTGAGAAGTTTTTAGACATTATTTCCCTAGACTGGCTTTCTGCCCCTTTCTCTCATCTCCTTCTTGGCTTTTATAATCCATATTCTAGTTTGCTTGATAGAGTTTCATAAGTCCTTTATGTGTTTTTTACTCTTTTTTATTCTTTTTTCTTTTTGTTCTTAAGACTTCATAATTTCAACTGAACTGTCTTTGAGTGATTCTTTATTCTGCGATATCTAGAGAAGCCTTATAGCGAATTTTTCAGTTCGGGTGTTGTGTGCTTTTGGTCCAGAATTTGTTTGTTTCTTTTTATCATTTCTCTCTCTTTGTTGTCATTCTCATTTTGTTCATGTATCATTATTTTCTCTAGTTGTCTATCTGTGTTCTCTTATCTCACTGAGCTTCTTTTTTTAAAAAGAAGGAATGCTTCATGAATTTGCATGTCATCCTTGCATGGGGCCATGCTAATCTTCTCTTATTCCAATTTTAGTATATGTGCTGCCAAAGTGAACCTTCACTGAGCTTTTTAAAGTTGATTATTTTGAATTCTTTTCTTGCAATTCATAAATCTCCATTTCTATATGAATGGTTAATATAAATTTATTTTCATCCTTTGATTGCATCCTTTTAGTGATTATTCACATTCATTATAGCTTTGTGATTATTCTGTGCACTTGAAGAAACAGCCAGTTCTCCAAACCTCTTTATGGACAACTTTGTCAGTAAAAGACCGTTACCAATTAACTGAGCTACATATTCTGGGCCGCTATTCCTAGCTGCTGCAAGCATCCAGTCTTTTTGTTTTTCAAGATCCTGCACCCTCTTGCTTCCTCTTGTATTTAATTGTGTCATTTCCTTCAATGCTTGGTGTTAGGTAATATGGCAACTTGCTTCTTACAACATGTACTGGTAGTTCAGGTAGTTGAAAGCACACTCAACATCTCTTCCTACCTCCTGGAAAGAAGCCTCAGTCCTGTACCTTTTCCCAATCTTGCAGAGCTGTTATGGTTTCAGGGAGCTACCAGCCCCCTTTTCTTTGTTCATATCTACCCTAAGCATCTGGAGAATGCTGGTTTGCTCAGTGTAAATCAAGAAAGAAAGCAGCTCCTTGGGGAGTGCACTGAAAGGCCTGAAGACCAGGCACACACTTCACCTTCTTTTCCTTCTGTGTTAGAATCATGGCTCATGGTGCTGGTTTGAGGTAGAGGCTGATGTGGGTAAAGTAAATTGGTTTGCTTGCCTTTACACTGAAGATGTTCTCAGTTTTTTGCTAGTCTGGGATTTTGATACTTCTTAACTCGAATCTGGGATGCTCAAAAAGATATTTTATTCAACATATTATTGTTAGGCCAGTGTTTCTGTAGTACAAGGCCTGGTACTTTCTATTCTGACACCATGATAACTTCACTCCCAAATGGAAATTTTATAGATAAAAAAATATGTGACCAATATAAAAACTCATTGGTTGAGTTTCACAACAGAGTAGAATGGACAAAGTATAAAGTCAGTGAACTTCAGGACAAAACAATAAGAATTCACCCAGTTTGGGCAACATAGACAAAAGAAAAACAAAAAAATCCAACCAAACTTGAGAAACTTGTGAGAATATATAAAAGATATAGGATTTATGTCACCAGAGTCCTTGATAAAGAAGATAAAGAGAGTGGGCTAAAAAATTATCCTAAAAATAATGGCTGAAAATTGCTCACATTTGATCTAAAAACACAAACGTGCAGCTTCAAGAAATTGAGCATACTATAAATAAGATAAACCCTAAGAAATATATGATATAAAAAAACCAAGTTTTGAAAACAAAAGAGAAAGACAAAATCTTAAAAGCATTCAGAGAGAATTGAAGTGTTATATGTAAAATAAAGACAATTTGATTGATAATAGATTTCTTATCAAAAGTCATAAAGATAGAATGTAGTAGTACAATTTTTAGTGCTTAAATAAAAAAACAGTTTTTGTTGTTGTTGTTTTTTGAGTCTATATCTCTGTTGCCCAGGTTGGAGTGCAGAGGTACAATCATGAGGCTCACCACAACCTCAGCCTCATGGGTTCAGGCGATCCTCCTGCCTCAGCCTCCTGAGTAGCTGAGCCTACAAGCAACTGTCACCATGCCCCACTAAGTTTTTAAATTTATTTTGTAGAGATGGGTTCTCACTATGTTGCCCAGGCTGGTCTCAAACTCCTGGGCTCAAACAATCTTCTTGCCTCAGCCTCTCAAAGTACTGGAATTACAGGCATGAGCCACTGCACCCAGTCCAAAAGAACTGTTGCACCAGAATTCTATATCTAGTGAAAAAAAAATCCCTTTTGAATGAAGGGGAAATTAGCACAGTCTCTGATGAAAGAAAACTAAGGGAAGTTTTTAAAAAAGACTTACCCTAAAAGAATGTCTACAGGAAGTTCTCAAATAAGAAAAGAAATGATTCTTGAACACAAAAGATCAATGGAATGAACAAAAATATGGGTAATGTAAAGGACTATCATTCTCCTCTTGGGTTTCCCAAATTATATTTGAAGTCAAAACAGAAAATGTAACAGTCTGTTGTTGTTCTTAATGTATGTAGAGGAAATGTTTATAACAATTATAAAGTGGGAAGGATAGACACTTTGAAAAGCCCTATGAGTGTTATGGTGTTAAAAAGTTCCCCAACAAAAGACATGAACAGACACTTCACAAAAGAAGACATTCGAGCAGCCAACAAACACATGAAGAAATGCTCAACCTCACTAATCATCAGGGAGATGCAAATCAAAACCACACTGAGATACCACCTAACTCCAGTCAGAATGGCAATTATCAATAACTCAAACAATAACAGTTGCTGGAGAGGGTGTGGCAAAAAGGGAACACTTCTACACTGTTGGTGGGAGTGTAAACTAGTGTAACCTTTGTGGAAATCAGTGTGGCAATTCCTAAAAGCTCTAAATATCAATCTCCCATATGATCCTGCAACCCCCCTACTGGGAATATACCCTGAAGAACTCAAATCACTCTATCAAGAAGATACCTGCACATGAATGTTTATTGCAGCATTGTTCACAATAGCAAGAACCTGGAACCAACCATGCTGTCCATCAAAAGAGGACTGGACCAAAAAAATTGTGGTACATATACACGATGGAATACTATGCAGCCATAAAAAAGAACAAAATCATGAGTTTCGCAGCAATCTGGATGGAACTAGAGTCTATAATACTGAGTGACCTCTCACAGAAACAAAGATCTGAGTATCACATGTTCTCACTCATATAGTGGACCTTCATCATCCAACGTATTACCATAAGAAAATGACTGACAGTTGTTGGAAACCATGGGGTAGAGGGGAAGGGAGATGGGATTATGGTCGTAAACATCTGTCATGGGATGGAGAGACACCTCTTATCAACAAGGGTGCCTGAATGAAGCATATTTGTATACCTAACCATTAACTGTACCCCAAATATCATAATAAAAATAT
>NW_007258227.1:94792-127212 GCF_000164805.1 Carlito syrichta | reverse complement strand
TGACTGATGGTACTGGGAAACTATGGGGGGGAGGGGGATGGGATTAACAGTAGCAAGTATCTGTCAGGGGATGGGAAAACACTTCTTATCTACAGGGTGCCTGAATGAAACGTCATTGTACACCTAACCCTTAACTGTACCCCACAAAACCATAATAAAAAATACTGATTAATGAAAAAATAAATAAATAAATAAATAAATAAATAAAAATTAAAAAAAAGAAAGGGAGAAAAAAAAAAAAGTTCCCCAAAAAAGAAAATTCCAGGTCTAGATAGCATCACTGGAGAGTTTCTCCAAGCATTTGAATAAGAATTAGCATCAATTTTACACAGTCTCTTCCAGAGAATATAAAAGGAGGGACCACTTCTCAATTATTTAAAGATAACACAATACACCAGAATCACTCAGTAATACAGATGCAAAATTCTTAAGAACATACTGTAAAATAGAATTACGCTATATATACAACACAAAAAATTATATGCCATGATTAAGTGGAGTTTATCTCATAGATGCAAGAGTGGTTCAAAGTAACTAGAAGTATTAACTGGCTAAAAAGAAAAATTATATGATTATATTGATGCAGAAAAACTGCTTAATAAAATCCAACAGTCATTCTGGATAAAAACTTTCAGAAATTAAGAATCAAGGGATTTTCCTCAATTTGGTGAGGAACATCTAAAAAAAAGTCCTACATTTAACATCACGCTTCAAGTGAAAAACTCAATGCTTTTCTGCTGACCTAGGAAACAAGGCAAACCGTATCTACTGTCACTGTTGCTATTCAGCATAGTACTAGAAATTCTAGTTAGGACTATATGGCAAGAAAAGGATATTAAATGCATATAATTCAGAAAGGAAGAAATAAAATTGTCCTTATTTGCAGATGACATGATTGTCAATGTAAAAAATCCCAAGGAATGTATACATTTTTAATTTCTAGAACTAAGAATTCATCAATATTGCATGACAAAAAAATCAACACATAAAAATCAAGTTTACTTGTATATAGTAAGAAAAATCTCATAGAAATCAAGATTGAAAGCAAAACAGCATTTATAATCATTCAAAAATTGAAATACATGTAAATCTGAGATAACATGTATCAGACCTGTATGCAAAAACTACAAAACTCTGATGAAAGAAATCAAAGATCTACATAAATGGAGAGACATACTGTACCATGTTCATGGACTGAAAGACTTAATATAGTAAGGATGTCAATTCTCACCAACTTGACATATAGGTTTAATTAAATTCCTTTCAAAATCCCAGCAAGATGTTTTTGTAGATATAGACAAGATAATTTGAAAATGTATATGGGAAAGCAATGAAACTAGAATAGCAAAACAAATTTTAAAAATAAGTACAAGGTGGCAGGAATGACTCTACCTGATTTTATGACTTAATATAATAGGTAAAATAATCAAGACTATGTGATACTGGTGGATGGATAGACACAAAGAATATTGGAATATAATAAATTAAAAATTGCCCACACCAGTACAGCCAACTATTTTTTGACAGAGTTGCACAAACAATTCAATGGTAAAATAATAGTCTTTTCAAGAAGTGATGCTGAAGCAATTAGATATTCATAGAAAAAAAGAACCTCAATCTAAACCTTACACCTCTAAAAAAATTAACTAAAAATGGATCATAAGTTTAAATGTAAAACACAGCCGGTAAAACTTTTAGAATATAACATAGGAGAAAGTCGTAGAAACCTAGGGCTTGGTGAAGAGTTTTTAGACATAATGCCAACAAACTAAATAAAAATCTTAAATGTTTGCTTTGTGAAAAACCTTTTAAAGAGAATGAAAAAGACAAGTTGCAGACTGGAAGAAAATATCTGCAAACCATGTACCCTACAAAGAACTAGCATGTAGAATACGTTTTTTAAAACCTCTCAAAACTCAATAGTGAAAAATTAATGAATCCAATTACAAAATGGGCAAAAGACATAAACATATTTTACTGTAAAGAATATATAGACATGCAAATAAGCACACAAAAAGTTCAGTATCATTAACCATTAGCCATTAGAGAAATGCAAATTAGAACCACAGTGAGATTTCAATACATATTTAGCAGGATGAATAAAATTTAAAAATGGTAATGACACTAAATGCTGGCAAAGATGCAGAGAAAATAGCTCTCTCATACACTGCTAATAGGAATGTAAAGTGGTACAGCCACTCTAGAAAAAATTATTTGGCAGTTTCTTTTTTTTTTTAATGACGAGAGTATAGAGATAGAAAAAATATTAATAGTTGTCAGGGTTTAGGGATAGCAGTAGTGTGTGGGGGGGATAGAGTGTGGATGTGACTATAAAAGAATAGCAAAAGGCAAAAGTTTGTTGATATGGAATAGTTATCTTGTGTGCAGTGGTGGTTACATGTGATAAAATGGCATAGAAGTATACATGCAGATTGTATTCATGTCAGTTTCCTGGTTTTGATATTGTACATGTAATCATTGTAGTAATCACTGGGAAAAAAAATTGGTGAAAAGTACACAGAATCTCTCTGCACCATCTTTGCAACTTCCTGTGTATTGGTAATTATTTCAAAATAAAATGTTTAAAACCATTTTGCAGTTTTCTACTTTTTTAGTATACTTCTATGACATCATTTGTAATATTTGTAACACCAAATGGATGAATCTTATTCTCTCAACCCTCTCCATCATTGTTAAATTTCCAGAATGATACAGATTGTTCTTAATTTAAATAAGTGGTGGTAAATAGGACATCTTTGTACTTAAATTTGTTTTAATATCCAGAATTATTTATGAGACAAAGATTTCAGATGATTAAGTAACACTTTGAAAGTGCCTATCTAGTTCTGATTTTTGAATAAAATATTGACAAATAGCTCTCATTCATGCTGCTCCAATATAGGGTCTCATGGGTAATGTGATGCAGTGCTATTGCCCCAAATGAGTGCCACCACTGGGTATTTCGATTACATTGGGTCTGTGTTTACTTAACTGACAAACTATTTGCAACTCATTCATTTAGTTCAGGCTTTAAAAATATTATTACACAAGAGACAGTACTTTGTTGTAGATAAATAGCAAATTATTATTAGGTTATGTTACAATGACCAGAATTCTATCCAACATGGAGATATCATGGAAGTTTAACTTGAGAGCATTTCTTTTTATTTTATACATTGTGTGTGTGTATTTTTACAAAAATAGAATTGTATCAAATATTTGCTTTTTATCACAAAACAATATATCTTCAATACCTATGTGCCTTTAAATTTTGTACTTCCTGTTTAGTGACAGAATCCCATTTAGTTTATTGCACAGACCCTAATTTCCATAACTAATTTTTGGTTTTTAGATTATTTCAAATCTTAGCCTGTTCAATCAGTAGTTCCATGAATTCCATATAGCCAGATCTATATTTATCTGATGAATTATTTTCTGAGAAAACCTTCAAAAATGTCACTTTACTGTCAAAAGTCCCTTCATAATTGGGCTATTCATATGTATGCTCCCAACCACAGCATAAGAGATTGTCTTCCCAACCTAAACCCACATTCAGAACATTAGAATTCTTTTATCACTTTTCAGAAGAAAGATAATTGTCACAGTACACCTTTGGTGTTTCTTTTTTCAGTTCATTAAAATTAATGTAATTTCACTGGGGAAAATTAAGAAAAATGCACATTCAAATATATTTTTTAAAATAGAAAGCACCTGTATAGCCACTAACCAAAAATGAATAAAATTATAATGTGGCTGAATAAATATGTAGTCCGTTTTTTGTTACATAGGAAATGAATTGTACTGTTAATACTGCTTCCAAAACAAACTTTCTTGATATGAATCATTCTTTTACAATATCATTTCTTTTTTTTTTTTTTTGAGTTGGAGTCTCACTTTGTCACCCAGACTGGAATGCAGTGACCGCTCCTGGCCACCGCAGCCTCTACCTGCTGGGCTCCGGCGATCTTTCCGCCTCAGCCTTCCAAGTAGCCGGAACTACAGGCGCGCGCTACCACGCCCGGCTAATTTTTTTTTTTTTTTATTGTAGAGATGAGGTCTCGCCAAGTTGCCCTGGCGGGTGTCGAACCCGCGGGCTTAGTCAATCCATTCACCTCAGCCTCCCAAATCGCGGAATTACAGGCTGAGCCACTGAACCCGGCTACAATATCATTTCTAATGACTATATACTATTCCATTACATAGACAAATCTTAATTTCCCTTACCAATTAAATTATTAAAGATTTAGGTGGTGTTTAATTTTTATTTATTTAAATCAAGCCTGGATTCAAGTTAAATGTAAAGCTCATATCTAAGTATGTTTTCTAAAAACTAATTTTTAGAAATAAAACTGTAATGTACCAGGACATAAACATTTCCTAAAATTGTATTAAATACTTAATGTATCTCTATTTAATGTAATATGATCCACTACCAGTTTATATTTCTATTTGACATATATAAATTACATGGGAGTTTATTTCCTTCTACATTCTCCTACCATGGATATTACAATGCTTTTATTTTTTACTGTCATAAGATAACACCAGAGTCTCATTATTATGCACAGATTCAGCTGCTTTAAATATTGTATTTTATTTATCTAAATGCTAATTTCTTCCCAAGCAAAAGTGGAAACTTAAAAGTCGGTCTAAATTTCTCTGCTCTGTGGTAAGCACTTATATTCATTTCCTATTGCTACTGAAACAAATTACCACAAACTTAGTGACTTAAAACAACAAAGACTTATGTTACAATTTTGGATGTCAGAAGTAAAAGATCAGTCTCACAGAGTAGGTTCTTTCTTGAGGCTTTAAGGAGCTAATCCATTTCCTTTCCTCTTCAGCTTCTAGAAGCTGCCTGCATTCTTTGGTTCCTAACCCATTTCTCATGTTTCCTTGACCTCCTGCTTCCATTGTCACATCTACTACTAACTCTGATCCTTCTGCCTCCCTTTTATAAGGATATTTGTGATAACATTAGATGCATTTGGATAATACCATATAATCTCCCTAATTCAAGATCCTTAATTCAAGCACATCTGAAAAGTTCCTTTTGCCATGTAAAGTAGCATATTTACAAGTTTCAGAGATTAGAAAGTAGACATCTTTGAGGGGCTGTTATTCTGTCTACCACACCACTATTCATAGATTTTAAAAACATATGTATATTTCTATTATTTAAAAATACATATTTGTACAAGGGTATTGACATATGTATTGTTTCATAACTTGCTTTTTTTACTTAACAATATATATTAAACATGATTTGTTATTCTTTAAGACTTCTGTTTTATTGAAAAGAGGAGCCCTAATTCTATTACAAGTAAAAACAAAATATCTTTGGTGAAAATTTAGGTTGATTTCAACTTTTACCTATTAAAATAAATGCTGGCCAGGTGCAGTGGCTCATGCCTGTAATCCCAGCACTTTGAGAGGCCAAGGCAGGAGGATCATTTGAGCCCAGGAGTTGGAGACCAGCCTGGGCAACAAAGCAAGAACTTGACTCTACAATAAGTTTTTTAAAAATAGCGAGGAGCCGGGCTTGGTGGCTCAGCCTGTAATCCCACGCCTTTGGGAGGCTGAGGTGAGTGGATTGCCTGAGCCCGTGGGTTCGAGACCCGCCTGGGCAGCGAGACCTCATCTATACAATAAATCAAAAAATCAGCCGGGCTTGGTAGCGCACGCCTGTAATTCCGGCTACTCGTAAGGCTGAGGCGGAAGGATCACCAGAGCCCAGCAGGTCGAGGCTGTGGTGGCCGGGAGCAGCCACTGCACTCCAGTCTGGGCAACAGAGTGAGACTCCAACTCAAAAAAAAAAAAAAAATAGCAAGGAATGCTAGTGCATGCCTGTAGTTCTAGCTACTTGGGAGGCTGAGGCAGAAGGATCATCTGAGCCCAGGAGTTCAAGGCTGTGGAGTCATGGTTGTGCCATTGCACTCCAGCCTGGGTGACAGAGTGAGACCCCGACTCAAACAATCAATCAATCAACAAACTCAAACTGCCAGAAGCCATGCTAGAGTATAGTCAGATCTCTTATTGCAGGAGTTTGAATGGAGGTGTTAGTACCGAGAGTTCTGTAGTTATCACCTGTTAGGAACTATGAGGATGTCCAGGGTCATATATGTGAGGAGACATGTAAATGGTTGATGTTAACAACTGTGCCAAAGCTTCTTCTCCTTTCTCCCTTCTAGGCCTTGTACCCACCCCCCAATCCTGAGAAAGGGGAACAGATCAGTGTGCAACCAGCTTTTTGTAACTGGCTCCCACAGGGTGGTCTTCCTCACTGACTGAAATGATCACTACCTTATTCCAGGATAGCAGCCCTTTCTGTCTCACAGAAGGAGCAAAATCCAGGCTGGGCCTCCCCAGGGTACCATGTTGCCTGCAGCTTCTATAGGCAGAGAAGCCTTTCTGAGCTGTGGTCTAACCAAGTTGAGGCTTCAGGAGAGAAGACAGCTTTAGAAACAATGGCTTTTCTTGTGTCCTCCCTTTTCCCCATCCTTTCCCCTTCTATATTTTGAGGGAAGTGGACACACTAAGAGGACAGAAACCTTATCCTGGACAGTCCACGCCAAACCAAGTGCTCTCAAGAGAAGGGCAGTTTGAGAAAGGCTGTTCAGACCTTAGGCCTCAGCTCTCAACTTCCCCTCTAATTGTGCCACCTTAGAAGGGAAGTCATCCTCACTGACTGGCAATCCCTGAGTGGTAAGTAAGGCAGGTACTTTCTTGTAGGACCCTGAGGTCTACTTAAATCGACCACCCATTAGCTTCCAGAAAAGTGTCTTTTGGATTGGTGTCTGCAAAGAATATATTATTAATGTACCCAAATCTCACTAATTCATAACCACCTGAGATTTATATGTACCTGAGGAATTTACTAAAGAAAATAAAGATGAGTAATTCTAACAATACAGTATTCATTTGAATTCAGCTACCAAGATGTTGACAAGTAGTAGTCTTAAAAGCAGTGGTGTGACATGGAAATATCACTAGACTAGGACACAACTGGTCTGGGTTACAGTTCTGACATCATCAAATTATAGATGTTTGACCCTAGGATTTTCTATCAATGTGTTGAAAACAGCTTTAAATGGTCTAGAGAGAGATGTAACTTACCCCAAACCACATAGCTAGTAAGTGACAGAGTCATTACTATCCAGATCCAGAGCTGTTAATCATTATAATATATGTCCTCTCCTTATCCGGTGCTTGGTTTATTCCTATGAGGTCTAGAACAAAGGTGTCTTAGGGTGCAACTTTCCTTTCAAACTTTTTTTCTTTGCAACTAGCCTCAAATCCTTCTGGCAGAGAATTCTTAAGACACTTCTGAGTACTCATTGAGGGGGAAGACAAACACTGTTGGGTGAAAAATCTTACTATCTGAAGATCCTCTCTAGAAAGAGGACACTATGGGGTTCTTGTCTGAACCTGAAAGGTGCTTATGGGATGGTCTGGATTGTCAGTATCAAAACATTTAAGGGCTGCAATCCTTGGGGCGGGGGGAATTGCCTTGAAATCCACATATGCCAGTCCCCCTCAGCTTTTCCTTGAATTGTATGTTTGTTGATTTGTGGATGGCTTGTGTGTGTATACATAAGCTGATGGAGAGGAAGGGCAGGAGAAGGCTTTTCTAACCAACCACCTTATCTGAAAGAGGACATTCCTGGGCCTCAGGAATGGAAAGTGAATATATTCTCCATGTTATCTCCCCAGAAAATTTCTCAATCATAGGGGATTGAGGTTAAAGGGGATTCTGGATGGCGTTGTATATACAGGATGATGATCTGTATCTAACCAACACCCATTCTGCAAGCCCCAACTTTGTCAAAACTTCAATACTTGATGGGTATTGTGACTGCTTACAGAGTCTTCAAACGAACTCAGGCTTTTCCATTTTCCCGATGAATTCATCCGGATAAGAAAGATACTTGGTCTGGTGATCTAAAGGCTTAACAGTAATTGTACATTGGAGTAAATTGTGCGGCATCCTCTGTAATTCGTGTTTACCAGACATTCACTTCCACCCCTAAATGTTTCTCCTAGGGAATTTTAATTCTAAGTTAGTGCCTGAAGGATGAAGAGTAATCGGGTCTATATACTTTCTCTCTCCTCCCCGCCACTCCCTCTCCCTCTCTCTCGGAAACTGCACCCATCCAAAAAGTCAGAGCAACAAAAACTTGACAGCTTAATGTGTGTGCCCTATTTCCTGTCCCCGCCTCACACGCATGTACAGATTAAGGGTTGAAGGAGGCTAAAGAATCAAAGGCTTTAGAATCAAAAGGTTTAGCGCGCAGGCAAGGCTCCACTCCAAGGTTCCTAGATCTTTAGTTAGATCCTCTTCAGCCTTATAACTCCTCTCCCCCCATTTTCAAGAACGCTTTCAGCTCTGACTGTCTTCTTGCTCATTTTCTCGTCACTGGAAATCGCGCCCTTAGCTTTCAGTCCTTGGAATGCTAGCATAGGGGAGATGACCGAGACAAAGCGGGGGCTGTAATCTCCACAGTAACCGCGGGGTGCGCATGCGCATTCTCTTCTCCAATCAGTTCTAATTAGGTTTCTGCTCCACAGCCCGTTAGAAGCTGTGAGAGGGTTCAGTATGAAGACAAACAAAATATTAACACACGCCTTAACAGATCGGGTGCTGATATAAACTGTGCTGGCAGATTGTTCAGTCTGACTCAAGACACAAGACCAGCTGCCTTCAGGAAAGCTATTGTTGATTTTCAATAGCCATCCTCTGAGGATATGGGCTCTTGTCATTTCTGCCAGAGTTATCTCTCCCACTCCCCCCTTTAACTCAACATTGTCTTTCTGAAAGACTTTCAAATTTCCCAAAGGTGTTTTACACACTGCTCTCGTCTTCACTAAGTCCCTCTCACCCTCCCTCTCCCCATCTCAGGTCTCACTATAGATGTCTCTAAGGCACATCTTGTCCCCAGCCCTCCGTACCACTTCATCCTTCTCACCACCATCCCTGACCACTTTCTCACTCATCCCCTACTTGACTTAACTGCATCTTCCTTAGCCTTTCTTGAATCCCATCACTTTCTCCACCATCCCTCCTAATACCTAAAATTGGGAGTTATTCCTGTGGACTCCCATAGCACTCTGAGCTTATGCCTATTATACCACTTGCCACAGCATAATATAATTGCTAGTTTACTTCCCCTTAAGCCCTGGGGTCCAGCTGGGTCTTCTTCACCCTTATATGCATAGAACATAGCACTGCTCAGAGCATGACAGGTGCTTTGTAAATGTTTATAGAATAAGTGAGTGTATAAATATGTTGTCTAATTCATTATTCTTTTATTTTTCACTACACTTTGGAATACCAAAGCAAATACAGGTAAATGTCAGTCATTAATACATATAAACACAAAGGGAGGGGAACTATAGATAAGTAATTTTGTGTTTGTTTTTGGTGTGTGTGTGTTGTTATTGTTGTTTAACTCCTGTACCAAATCATTTTACTAATTATATCAAAGATGTGAGTATTGCCAATATATTTTACACAGCTATCTGAACTTTTATACCTAAACAAAACAGGAATGCAAACGAGCAATTTCACTTATAAACATTGATCATTAACCTAATCCAAGAGCATATTAAAAAGAAGGAAATACTATTAGAAGTGGGACACAAACAGCAAGCACAATGGGTAGTCTCCACCCCCAATCTTCCTTGACTTATGATTTGTGGCCCCAGTGCCTATTTTCCCAAGAACCTTTTAATTGATGCCACTCAAATTAAGTGATACATCTTCCCTAGATGTCACATAGGGCCAAAAAAAAATGTGGCAGTTGCCTCGGATCTGGCTCTGGCCTCCTCATCTTCCACAGCCTCCCTATATTGCTCAGGCCAGTCCTGTGGTCGCTTTTTGTAGAGCCTGGCCATGTGCTCCAAGGCTTTCATTTTGGTGGTTTCAAGGTAAGCTTGAGGACCCCATAGAAGCTCATATTCAACTGGATTAGAGTAGGACAATGGCCTGCATTCTAAGTAGCGTTGTCTCATAAGCCTACAGGTGATGGCATGCTTTCTCCCTACATACACACTAAATCTCTGAAGCAAGTTCCAAACATTGGCCTCTTTGACACGGTTACCCATCAGGAAGATCAAACCCAGTATCGGCATCACATATTCTTCAGTAGGGCTTCCCAGGTTCTCTAGCATCACTTGTTCTTCTTCCGATTCTGGTTGCTGGACAAGGAGGTAGATGTGCTCACTGGTATCAACCTCAATCAGAGAGAACCCATAGAACAGATCAAGGATTAGAGTAGCTCGACTGAGGATATTTGGGAACACATCCACAAATTCTTTGCCAGTGTGAGCTAATAGCTCATCCTGATGTATAGGCAACAACTCCTCAGTGACATTAATGGCCAACTGGACCAAATCATTTGCCTTATCATTCATAATATCCTCTGACCAGAACTCTAAACCAGCAGCGTGACTTCTTTCTTTGGCTTTGTCAGCTTCCAGGGCCTTGTTATATTCTTCTGGCCAGCTCCAGGGTTCTTTATCATGGGCCTCTGCCACAAACTTAAGGGCTTCCATCTTGGTGATTTCCCTGTGGGCTCTAGAGCCCCACAGGAACTCAAATTCGAGGGGATTAGTGCCATACACCGGCCAATACTCCAAGAATTGCATACGTACAAAGTCAGTAGTGAGGAGGTTCTTTGTATTCCCAAAGAAATTGTTGATCCTCTGAGGCTCATCGAACGTATCAACTTTTAGCAGCAGGTCCCAAATCGAGGCCTCTCTTGCCCGGTTGCCATTCAGGAGGATGTGGCCTAGGACCAGTGCCAGGAGACCTACCTTTGGTATGTCCAGGGACTCTGCTATCTGATCAGTGGTTTGGGAACCTTGTTTGCTGACTAGGTTGTAGATGTCAGCTTGGGGATCAAGAACTCTCAGGTTCAACCCAAAGACCCGGTTCAGGTGAGCTGAGGCTCGTCTGAGGATCTCAGGGTACTGATCTGAATATTCTCTCAGAAATTCCAGCATCTCTGACTGCTGGATGGACCCCTCAGTTTGGCTTTTCATTTGCATGAAATTCGCCAAAGCAATCGACCTGTCTTCTAAAGGGTCATGGACCTTGAGCGCCCCCAAACGTCGGGACTGCTCGTCGATCAGGACCTCGAGATCAGTTGAGTCCTGAGCAGCCTGGGAGGCGCTGGCACCTTGAGGGTTGATTGATGCCTGGAGGCCCTGGGGAATATCAGGTACTAGGATGGAGGTGGGAGGCCCGGAGGCGTTAGTTGCCTGCATTTCACCCCGGCCGTCGCTGTAACCTGCAGTGGTCTCTGTGCTGCCATGTCGCGCATTCTGGCTTACCAGAGACATAGTTCCAGGAGATAGGAGCAGGAACCCGGAGATCAGAGATCAGTCGGAGAGATGACAGTAGGCGTGTTGGTGCATCGGCACAAAGCCAAAGCCCGAGATCCAGAAGCTGGGAGGATCAGGAATGAGAACTGGTGAGAAGAGCGGTCTCTCTACCCAAGCACAGGCCAGCGATGACTGCAAGCTTCAGCGCGTTTAGGTTTGCCGCAGCCCACACAGGCGCAGTCCGGCTCTGAGCAGTGTTGGCCACGCCCCGCTCATCTTCCACTCCCGCCCCCCACCTCTGCTTGGCAAACGAGGCTGATTGAAATGGTTGTTGCTGAGCTCCGACTTGTTAGAGAAGATAATTCAAAAATAGGAAAACAGAGATAAAGCAAAGGGGGCAAGGTATAGGGGGTGTTCGATGACACTCCACGTGAAGTTTTTCTGTAGGGTATAAAGCACCATGCTAACAGGCAGTAAAGGATTGAGAGAGGAGGAGAAGGAAAAGGATGCTAATAATGAGAATTATTTTACAGATTCATTAATGCATCCACTCAACAGATATTTCTTGGTTACGTGTCACATATCCGGCACAGTGCTAGGTATTAGGGGTACATCAGAAGACAAACATAATGATATCCTTTTTTGTGTAGAGCTTACATCCTGGAGTAGATTCAAAAAAATGATAATAATAATAATGAGAGTTAACATTTATGGAACACTTACTATGCCAGGCACTATTTATAGTGCTTTCATTTTCCTCATATTATATCATATAACCCTAGCTATAAGGTAGCTACTCTTAATGATTTTCATTTCCCTGATGAGGAAACTGGGTCAAGTCAAGCAGCAACAAGTGAAAGAGATCAGGCTTTGAACCTACGTCTGTCAAGCATAAGAACTTTCTTTCACACCACCTGACCTTTAGCCTTATTTATTAAACATGAATCATATAAAATAAATGGAAATGGGTGCTCTTAAGGAGGATCAATTAACATATGGTACAAACGGAAGAAGAAAAAAAGCAATGAATTATAGCTTAGTCTGGTATGTCTTGGATTGGGTCAGTTGTCAAGGACGCATCAAGGAGGAGTGGAGCTCTAAATGTTGGGGGAAAATGGGAAAGGTGAATAGGGGTATTTAAGCCTGAGAGAACAATGACAGGAAAGGCTCAAAGGAGTGAAAGTACAAAATAAGTTTTTATAACAGTCAGTCACCCAGGGTGACTAGAGGCAGAGTGCACTAGGTTGGGCAGGAGATGAGGGTGAAGGTGGGTAGACAGGAAGGATTGCGCTTTCTGTTTTTCATTTAGTATGCCAGAACTGGTTGGGGTTCCACAGGAAAGTGGCAGTACCAGAATAGGGCCTGTTCATTCAGAGGGTTGTTAATATTTGTGTATGTCTGCAAGCACACGTGTTTGGGGAGACATAATCCAAACACTTTGGCCAGGAAGAGGACAGTCAGCAGCTTTATTTCTGAGAGTGCTACCAATATAGTTGGGCTAAAGCATAGTTATAGTTCTAGCCTTCAACCATCAATGAATGCAGTGGAGCACTGGGAAGGAAAAAAAACATTATATAAGGTTGCCATCTGCAGTCACAACTGAAATTCTTCCTTAAAATTTCTTTCTTTTTTTTTTTTTTTGAGTTGGAGTCTTACTCCGTCGCCCAGACTAGAGTGCAGTGGCCCGCTCCTGGTCACTGCAGCCTCGACCTGCTGGGCTCCTGTGATCCTTCTGCCTCAGCCTTCCTAGTAGCTGGAATTACAGGTGCACACTACCACACCTGGCTGGAAATTTTTGATAGTAATGAATACTGTTACGTTCAGTAATCCCGTGCGCTGGAATTCCTTCAGAGACCACTGCCTTCACATGTGGAGGCTGCTCACCTCTGACATTTTCTGTATCCTAGGTACTTTCTACTACATCAAAATAGGTAATTTGGACTATAGATTTGGCAAAACTGGGCTCAAGAGATCAATGTTTAGACAACTAATTGTGCATTTTTGCAAGGTAGAAATGAGTGATTTGTGTGCTGATTATTCCTTGGGAGAATGTTGTAGAAAGCAGCACAATCTCCTAGCTGCTACAAAAGTATAATTGAAGTCAGATCTAGTGGGGTCCCTCACCCTGGTCTTTCCCCTTCCTCAGAGGGGTTGCATGTTTCTTGTCTTAAATAGGTGCTCCCCGGGGGAAAATTCAGAGATGATTTTTAACTTCCTAGTTATAAATGAAAACAAATACATTTTTTTTTCCTCAAATGCAGGTCACATTTTCTCATAAGTTGGACCTTCTACTACCTCCTCATCTAATAAAGAAATACAACATCTTAAAGAATGACAACATCTTACCTCTGAAATGGCATCCTAATCCTATTCCACAATATTTAAATCTTTAGTAAATTGGTTCTTTCCTGGCTCTCTGTCTTCATCTTTATCTCCCAGTGTACCCTTCCATAAAATCTGCTCCCTAGCTTCATTGATCTACACATTTGGCCATTTCTATTCTACAAGTCTCTAAACATTTCTAATTATTGCTAAATGAATAATAAAAGAGTTATGCCTGTGACTGTGTGACATATGGTATGTTTTCCACTCCTTTTAAACGTGATAGAAAAAGATGGGATTATATTCTATATTCTGAATTTCTTTTGGTACTTTCTGACCCTCATTTTTACACTTTTAAAACATATGAATATTATTCCATACAACTGTTTGTCTTCAGCATAATTTTAATGAAGTATTTTTACTTTATTACTGAAATATGACATGCACAGAGTTAGGTGCACAAATGGTGAATGACAAATTTAATATACCATCTGACCAGGATGCCAACCAAGAACTAGTTAATTACTAGCATCCAAGAAGCTCCCATGGCACTCTCACCCAATCACTTCTCTCTCCCTTGTTCTGAGAGGAAACTTCTATTCAAACTTCTAGCATCACAGATTAGTTTTGCCTTTGCCCGAACTTTAAATAATATCAATAAAATTATACAATACACTTATTTGTATTCATCTTGTTCCAATAAAACCCCACTATGTTGTATTATGTATCCATGTTGTATAAAGCAATAGGTCACTTTCATTACTATATAGTTTATCATTATATGAATATGTATCACAACTTAGCCTGTCAACTGTTGAGGGACATTTGCCTTGTTTTCAGTTTGTGGCTTTTACAAATAATACTGCTATGAACTTTTATTTATTTTAAATTTTAGAGTTGTGGGGATTTGCTACATAAGTAGGCTGCATGCAGGTGAGATTTGGGCAACTAGCTGGCCCTATCTCCCCTTGGTAGTGGACCAGGTACACATTGTGTTGCCACATGTCCCTCCCCTCCTTCCTCCTTCCCTCCCCTACCAGTGCCCAGCATCTGCCAATCCCACCCTTGTGCTAGTGTGACTAGTGTTCAAGGCCTGCTTATGAGTGAGAACATGTGGTATTCAGTTCTTTGTTTCTGTGATAGTTCAGTTAGTATGATAGTCTCCAATGGCATCCAAATTGCTTTGAAGGCCATGATTTTGTTCTTCATAGTTGTATATGTATATGTGTATCTGCATTGTGTATATGTGCCACATTTTCTGCGTATGTATATGTATATCTGCATTGTGTATATGTGCCACATTTTCTGTATCTAGTCCAGTTTCTATGGGCTTCTGGATTGGTCCCATGTTCTAGCTAGTGTGAATAGTGTAGTAATAACCCTATATGTGCAGATGTCTTTTTGGTAGAGCGATTTATGTTCCTCTAGTATATTCCAAGTAGAGGTATTGCTGGATCATTGAAGCTCAATTTTTAGTTCTTTGAGAAATCATCACAATGCTTCCCATAGAGGTTGAACTTGCTTATATTCCCACCAACAGTGTAGAAGCATTCCCATTTTTTCTACAGTCATACCAGCACCTGCTGGTTTTTTGTTTGTTTGTTTGTTTGTTTTGCTTTGTTTTGTTTTTTTACTTTTTAATGATAGCCATCCTTACCAGTGTTAGGTGGTATCTCATTGTAATTTTGATTTGCATTTCTCTGATGATTAGTGAGGCTGAACATTTTTTCATATACTTGTTGGCTGATTGCATGACACCCTTTGAGAAGTGTCTGTTCAAGTGCTTTGCCCACTTTTTAATGGGGTTGGTAGCTTTTATTCCTTTCAGTTCATTAAAGTTCCTTGTAGATCCAGGATGTTAGGCCTTTGACAGATGCATAATTTTCAAATATTTTTTCCTATTCTGTGGGTTGTCCCTTTACTCTCTTGATGGTTTCTTTTGCTGTGCAAAAGCTTTTCAGTTTAATATGGTTCCAGTTGTCTATCTTAGCTTTTGTTGCATTTACTTTTGAGGATTTGGTCATTAATTCATTGCCTACTCCAATGTCCATTAGGGTGTTCCCTACATTTTCTTCTAAGATTCCTATAGGCTGAGGTTTTTATATTTAAGTTCTTGATCTATTTTGAGGGTTTTTTTTGTATGATCATAGGTAGGGGTCCAGTTTCATACATCTACATGTGGCTAGCCAGTTTTCCCAGAACCATTTGCTAAATATGGTTTTCTTTCTCCAGTGTTTGTTACTGATGGCTTTGTCAAAGATGAGTTGGTTGAGGGATTATGCTTTCATTCCCAGAATCTCTGTTCTGTTCCATTGGTCTATATGCCTATTCCTGTAGCAATACCATGCCAACTTGGTTACTGTAGTACTGCAATATAGTTTAAAGTTTGGAAGTGTGATACTGCCAGCTTTGTTTCTTTTGCTGAGGATTGCTTTGACTATTCATGCTCTTTTTTGCTTTCCTATGAATTTCTGTATTGTCTTTTCTAGGTATGTGAAAAATAATGCTGGCAATTTGGTATTGAATCTGAAGATTGCCTTAGGTGGATGCCAAGTATGGATCTTGACAATATTGATTCTTCCAATCCATGATCATGGTATGTTTTTCCATTTGCTTGTATCATCCTTGATTTGTTTGAGCAGTGTTCTATAGTTCTCACTGTAAAGGTCTTTCACTTTTCTTGTCAGGTGGATGCCAAGGTATTTCATTTTTGTGCCAATTTGACTGGGATTGTCTTTTTTATTCAGTTCTCAGCCTGCTTGTTGTTGGTATATAGAAATGCAACTGTCTTTTGCACACGTATTTTATAACCTGAGACTTTACCAATGTCATTTATCAGTGTGAGGAGGTTTCCGACAGATTCTCTAGAGATAGCTAGGTATAAAGATGTATTATCCACAAAGAAGGATAATTTAATTTCCTGTTTTCCTATTTAGATACACCTGATTTTCTTCTCTTAACTGATTGCTCTGGCTAA
Organism: Carlito syrichta; assembly: GCF_000164805.1. Lineage (NCBI taxonomy): Eukaryota > Metazoa > Chordata > Mammalia > Primates > Tarsiidae > Carlito > Carlito syrichta. The sequence goes on along the minus strand of NW_007258227.1, from coordinate 110,588 downwards.
AACTTCCAGTACTATCTTGAAAAGGAGGGATGAGAGTGGGCATTCTTGTCTTGCTTAAGTTCTTAGGAGAAATGCTTCCAACTTCTGCCTATTAAGCAAAATGTTGACTGCAGGTTTGTTATAGATGGCTCTTATTGTTTTGAGAAATGTTCCTTCTATGCCTAGGTATTCGAAAGTTTTTATCAAAAAGGGATGCTGGATTTTACTGAATGCTTTTATCGCATCTATTGAGATAATCATGTGGGTCTTGATTTTGCACCTGTTGATGTGCTGAATTATGTTGATGGTCTTGTGAATGTTGAGCCAGCCCTGTATCCTGGGAATGAAGCCCACCTGGTTGTGGTAGATGACCCTTGAAATGTATTATTGAATACAATTTTCTAGAATCTTGTTGAGAATTTTTGCATCTATGCTCATCAGGGAAATTGGCCTGTAAGTCTTGTTCCTCCTTCGTTCTTTGCCATATGTGGCTATCAGGATGACATTAACATCATAAAATGAGCTAGGGAGAATTCCTTCCTTCTCATTTGCCTACGACACTTTCAATAAGATAAGTATCTGCTCTTCCTTGTATGTTTTGTAGAATTCAGCTGAGAAATCATCTGACCCAGGGAGGTTTTTGCTAGGGAGGTTTTTATTGCTGAGTTAATTTCCCAGATGGTTATTGGTCTGTTTAGGGTTCCAAATTCTGCATGTTTCAAACTTGGGAGGTTGTGTGTTGCTAGGAAGTCCTCAATTTCTTATCCATTTTATAGTTTATTTGCATACAGATGTTTATAGTAATCTCTGATCATCTTAATTTCTTCGTGGTCAGTTGTGATATTGTCTCTTTCATTTCTAATCATGTTTATTAGAACTTTCTCTTTTTTTAGTCAATCTAGCCAAGGGTCTGTCAATCTTATCTTTTCAAAGAAACAGCTTTTTGTCTTGTTTATCTATTCTGTAATATTTTTGTCTTCTATATTCCACTAATAATCTGTAATCTTCTACTGAAATTAGGATTTAATTATTTCCAACTCCCTTAGGTGTGATGTTAGGCTGTTTACTTGTGATTTATTTTCTTGATATGAGTGTGCAGTGCTATAAAGGTCTCTCTCATCACTGTTTCCATGGAATCCCTGATATTTTGATAAGATGTGTCTTGGTTTTCATTTGTTTGCAAGAATCTTTTTTATGTCTTGATTTTTTTTTTTTTTTATGTTTTGATTTCAGTGTTGGCCCAAAAGGATTTATTAGCATGTTGTTTAGTTCCCATGTCTTTGTGTGTTTGGGGAGAATCATGTTGGTAGCAACATTTATTTTTATTCCACTGTGATCTTTGAAAATACTCAGTATTATTAACATTTGAAATTTGATTACACTTGATTTATGCTTGAGAATGTGATCAATCTTGGAGTATGTCCCATTTGCTGATGAGTAGAATGTATACTCTGTAGTTGCTGGGTGGAGTGTCCTGTAGATGTCTATTAGATCCATTTTGTCAAGTGCCGAGTTGAGGTTCTAGGTCTCCTTGTTGATTTTTTGCCTCAATGATCTGTCTAGGGCTGTTAGAAGGATATTAAAGTTACCAACAAAGATTGTGTGTCTATGTCCTTTCTTAGTTTAGATAGTAATTGTTTTATAAAACCAGATGTCCCTGTGTTGGGTACATATGTATATTTAGGATGGATATGTTTTGCTGGTGGACTGAGTGTTTTATCATTAAGTAGTGTCCTTTTTAAACTTTTACTGGTTTGAAGTCTGTTTTCTCTGAAATAAGAATAGCTATCTGTTGGGAGCCAACATCTATAGCTACATGGCTGAGGCCTGTAAAGGCCCATCTGGAAGATCGCCTCTGACATAGGATATCAGTTATACCTATAATATTGGCTGTGTGATTAGTAACCAGTGTGCATACATGGCAGTAAAACTTAAAAGTAAATCTCAATACACCTGATGGAGAGTGCATAGCAGAATTATTTCTCTCTGTCTTTCTAAGTTTTACTTCTTTCTAGATATTTTTTAACTTCTATTTCCTGGTAGACTGGGTAGTCCGCTCTTGTTCCCGAAAGCTGTTTCCCCTAGGGCTAAGATTAGAAACTAAATTACCATGATAGTTTTGTTGCCCTGCCCCTAGCCAGGCAGAACGTTTTCTTTTGTTTCGTTAATTACCGAAACTCTGTCTGCTTCAGCCCACAGCCATCATGGCGGCCATGCATTTCCTTGTTCAAGAGTGTGACAGCTACTATTTGATTTTTAGAGTAGACTTGTTAGGATAAAATATATACGTATACACTCATAGTTGCGTAAATTTACGCTTGCTGTTTTGTTTCCTTTTGCTACATTACTCAAATATAATAGTTACTATACAATTTATAAAAGAATTAATGATGAGGTATTAGCTTAATAGGATATAGCATAGTATTAAAGGTCAATCATTAGATTATATAAAAATTAAAGTTTAGACATATGAAACTTATATGAATTATAGTAAAGTTTGGTAGTTTAAGAATAAGTTTTAACTGAGTTATAAGGCATTACGTTAAATCGTAATAGGATAATAGTATAACTAACAGCTAAGTCATTCAAGTAAACTTATAGATTATAGTATAGTGTTAAGTTGATAATATTAATCGTTAAAAATATTAGTAGTCAGTGAACTTGGATTGAACCTAGAGTTAACTTAGAAAAGTTTTTGTATTAATCAGGGTTTAGAACAAAGAGTATAATATGAATGATTCATTGAACATTATGGAAAACACTTTGAACGATTTGTATTGAAATTGTGCACCTGTGACCTTAATGTAAGCATGACAGGCATCATGGAGTTCGAATTGTTTGCTTGGTAATTGCAGATCTCGTGGTGGTCTTGTGATGCATAGTTTGTAAAGCACAGAACTTGTACGCCCTCAGCAAGTGATTATCACACTGCTGGAGGGTATAGAAAATGGTATATAAGTTGGAAGGAGTCCGAATAAAATTTGGCTTCAGTCCTGCTCAGACTGTTCCCAGAAGAACTGTCTCTGAGTGGTCTCTTCTCGCCGTCCAGATTCTCCAGTGCGGGTCCTAACCCACCCTTGGTCAGTGCTGGTCACCGACAGCTATCCCTGCTCTTTTTTCATTTACTTGGAAGGTTAGTTTTTGGGCTTATACCTTGAGCCTGTGGGTGTCCTGTTCAGTGAGATGAGTTTCCTGGAGGCAGCCATATACTAGACCATGGTTTTTTAAATTCAGTTTTCTATTCTATGCCTATGTAGTGGTAGATTCACATTCAAGTTAATTGTTGATATGTGAGAGTTTATCTCTCATAAGGCTCTTTTTTTTTAAGATGTAGGGTGCAATTCAGAATTAGGTAGATAAGTGGTCATTGTACAGGTAAAGTTTAGCCTCACTTTGGTCTCCACTTCACCTGGTTTGAGATGAGGTACCCTTATTGATGTTATGTGGTCCCCCTCCCTCAATTGGCAGCATCCCGCTACTGCCAAACACTTTCTTATAGGATTACAATAAATGCTTAGGGCCTGCTTAAGAGTGAGAACATGTGGTACTCAGTTCTTTGTTTCTGTGATATATCACTGAATATGATATACTCTAAATCCATCCAAGTTACTGTGAAGTTCATAATTTGTTCTTCTTTGTGGTTGTGTAATATTTCATAATGTATATGTATCACACATTTTTATCCAGTCCACTTTTGATAGGCAGGACAGTTGGTTCCATGTTTTTGCTATTGTGAATAATGCTGCAGTAAATAAGTGTGTGGAGGTATCTTTTATAGAATGATTTGAGTTCCTCTGGGTATATAACCAAAAGAGGAATTGCTGGGTCATATGGAAGGTTGATTTTTAGATCTTTTAGGAATTGCTACACTGTTTTCCACAGAGGTTGTATTAGTTTGCACTCCCACCAACAGTATAGAAGCTTTCCCTTTTTCCTGCATCCTCTCCAACATCTGTTGTTTCTTGAGTTATTGGTGATGGCCATCCTGACTGGAGTTAGGTGCTATCTCGGTGTGGTTTTAATTTGCATTTATTTAATGATTAGTGAGGCTGAACATTTTTTCATGTATCTGTTAGCTGCTCATATGTCTTCTTTTGAGAAGGGTCTACTCATATCTTTTGCCCACTTTTTAATGGGGCTGTTTGTTTTTTTCCTTTCGGCATAATTGAGTTCCTTGTAGATCCTGAATGTCACATATAAAGTTAGCAAATTTTTTTTTCCATTCTGTGGGTGCTCTCACCACTCTCTTGATTTTTTTGTTTGTTTGTATTTTCTTGTTTTTTCTTTTTTTGCTTTGCAGAAGCTTTTCAGTTTGATGAGGTTCTACTTTTCTGTCTTATCTCTTATGGCATGGGCATTTGGGGTCTTCATCAGGAATTGGTTGCCTATTCCAATTTCTGTATGAATGTCTCTTGTGTTTTCTAAGATTCTTATAGTTTGAGGTTTTATGTTTAGGTCTTTGATCCATTTAGAGTTGATTTTTGTGTATATTGATAGGGGTCCTGTTTCAATCTTCCGCATGTGGCAAACCAGTTTTCCCAGCACCATTTAATAGGTTCTCCTCTCTCCAGTGGTTGTTGGTGGAGGCTTTGTTGCAGATGAGTTGGTTGAGAAACTGAGATTTTGCTTCCAGAATCTCTATCCTGTTCTATTGGTCTATATGCCTATTCTTGTACCAGTACCAAGCCGTTTTGATTATTGTAGCCTTATAATAAAGTTTAAAGTATGGAAGTGTGATACCACTCACTTTGTTTCTTTTTTGGGGGATTGTTTTGGCTATTTGTGGTTGTTTATGTTTCCATATGATTTTCTGTAATGTAGTTTCCAGGTTTGAAAAGAATGATGTTGTTACTTTAATGGGTATTGCATTGAATCTGTGAATTGCCTTGGGTAGGATAGACATCTTAACAATGTTGATTCTTCCAAACCATGAACATGGAATATTTTTCCATTTGTTTGTGTCTTCTTTGATTCCTTTGAGCAGTGTTTTGTAGTTTTCATTGTAAAGGTATTTCACTTCTCTGGTTAGAAAGATGCCAAGATTTTGTGTGTGTGTAAGTGGCCATTGTGAATAGGATTGTAATTTTTATTTGGTTCTTCACCTGTTTTGTTGGTATATAAAACTGCAATTGTCTTTGGTATGTGGATTTTGCCCCTGAGACTTTGCCAAAGCCCTTTATCAGTGCAAGGAGGTTTTTGACAGATTCTCTTGGGTTTTCAAGGTATAGGATCATATCATCAACAAAGAAGGATAACAGTTTCCTCTTTTCGTATTTGGATACCCTTGATTTTTATATGTTTTCTGATTCCTCTGGCTAGGACTTCCAATACTACATTGAACAAAAGGGGTGAGAGTGGGCAGCCTTGTCTTGTTCCAGTTTTTAGGGGGAAATGCTTCCAATTTCTGTCTGCTTAGCAGACATGTTGGCTGTGGTTTTACTGTAGATGGCTCTTACTACATTGAGGTATGGTCCTTCTATGTCTAGGTATTCCAGGGTTTTTATCAAGAAGGGATGCTGGATTTTTTCTAAAGCTTTTCTTCATCTAATGATATAATCACGTGGCTCTTGTTGTTGTTACATCTGTTGATGTATTTAATTACATTTATGTTCTTGTGCAGGTTGAACCAGTCCTGCTTCCCAGTGATGAAGCCTACTTGGTCATGCTGGACAATTTTTTGAGATGTGTTGTTGGATCTGGTTTGCTAGAATCTTGTTGAGAATTTTAGCATCTATGTTCATTTAAGATATTGCCATATAGTTCTCTTTCTTTGTTGGATCTTTAGCCAGTTAAACCAGTACTAACCTAGGAAATTTACGCCATTAGAAAACTACCTACAAAAAAAAAAAAGCCCTGGACCAGATGGCTTTCCAGCAGAATTCTACAATGTGATATCAGCTTTATAAAATGATTTGGGGAGAGTTTCGTCTTTCTCAATTGCCTGGAATACTTTCTTTTTTGTTTTTTTGAGTTGGAGTCTCACTCTGTTGCCCAGACTGAAGTGCAGTGGCTGCTCCTGGCCACCGCAGCCTTGACATGCTGGGCTCTGGCGATCCTTCTGCCTCAGACTTCCAAGTAGCTGGAACTACAGTCTCACACTACCATGCCCGGCTAATTTTTTGATTTATTATAGAGATGAGGTTTCGCCAAGTTGCCTGGGTGGGTCTCAAACCCGCGGGCTCAGGCAATCCACTCACCTCAGCCTCCCAAAGGTACAGGATTACAGGCTGAGCCACCAAGCCCAGCGCCTGGAATACTTTCAACAGGATTGGTATCAGCTTCTCCTTGTATGTTTTGTAGAATTCTGCTGGAAAGCCATCTGGTCCAGGGCTTTTTTTTTGTAGGTACTTTTCTTATAATGGTGTAAATTTCCTAGGTTAGTACTGGTCTATTTAGTGTCTCAATGTCTTGTTGTTTCAACCTAGGGAGATTGTGTGACATCAGAAAGTTTTCCATTTCATTTAGGTTTTCACATTTGTGTCCATACAAGTGTGCATAATTGTCTCTGATAATCTTTTGTATGACTTTGGAGTCAGAATGACTTGATCTTTTGCGTTTCTGATTGTGTTTATTTGAACTTTTTATCTCTTCTCTTTGGTCAATCTGGCTAGGGGTCCATGAACTTGTTTATCCTTTCAAAGAATCAACTTTTTGTTTCATTTTTTTAAATGATATTTTTGTCTTCTATGTCTGCTATTTGAGATCTCACTTTGGTGATCTGGATTCTTCTGCTGAAGGTGTTTTTGTGGTCCTGTCTTTCCAGCTCCCTTAGGAGATTTGCTAGGCTAACTTGTGATCTTTCTATTTTCCTAGTATGTGTTCATAGAGATATAAATTCCCCCTCTTAATACTGATTTCATGGCATCCCAGCGATTTTGGTAAGATGTGCCTTTCTTTTCATTTGTTTCTAGGAATCTTCTAATTTCTATGTTGACCCAGGAGTTGCTCAGCATCATGCTGTTTATTGTCCATGTCTTTGTTGTTTTGGAGGGAATTTTGTTGTTGGTGATATTTATTTTTATTCTACTGTGGTCTCAGAAGGTACATGGCAGTATTTTGATCTCACAAGATTTGTTTATGCTTGATTTCTGGTCAAGTATGTGGTCGATCTTGAAGTATATTTCATGTGGTGATGAGTTGAATGTTTATTCCATGATTGTTTGGTGGAGTGTTCTGTAGGCATCTATTAAATCCATTTGGTCAAGTGTCAAGTTGAGGTTTTTTATCTCCTTGTTGATTTTTTGCCTTGATTATCTATCTAGGGTTGTTATTGGGATATTTGGATATTTAAGTCCCCAGCTATGACAGTGTTAGAGTCAATATCTTTTTTTAGTATTCTTAGTAGTTGCTTTATAAAAGCTGGTGTTCCTGTGTTGGGTGCATATATGTTTTGGATGAATAATTCTTGTTGACGAATTCAACCTTTTATCATCATGTAATGTCCTTCTGTATATTTTTTAATTTAATTTGATTTGATAGCTTAAAGATTGTTTTGTCTAATATTAAAATCATGACTCTTGCCTTCTCTTGTGTTCCATTGGCCTGAAAATATTTTTTCTATCTTCTAACTTCATGTCTGTGCCATTTTTAGTGAGATGTATTTCTTGAAGGCAGCATATTGTGGTGTCATGGGGTTTTTAAAAAATCCAGTTTGCCATTCTATGTCTTCTCAGTGGTGACTTTGTTCATTTATGTTCAGACTGATTATTGGGATGTGAAAGTTTATCCCTGTCATGAGGTTCTTATAAAGTTATTTGTTGTTTGATTGTTTGTTGATTGGTTTTCTTTTGATTTTGGGGTTGGTATATGTGTCTGTTTACAATTTTGCAGTCAATAAATGCTGTGTTGATTCTCTGTTGTCCTGCATTCTTGGGAAGAGCATGGTCATTCTTCTTCTTTCTTCTGTGCTTAATACCCTTTAAGCATCTCTTCTTGAGTTGGCCTGGAGGCAGGATTTTAATTCTTTATCACTGATGAAGCTTTCCTTAGCTAGGTGGGAAATTCTTGGTTGGAATTGTTTATCTTTGAGAACTTTGAAGATTGGACTCCAACGTCTTCTAGCCTATAGTGTTTCTGTAAAATAAGTCTGCTACTATTCTAATTAGTCTTCCCTGATAGGTAGTCTAACCTTTCTCTCTCACTGCTTTTAGGTTTTTTTCTTTTATACCTGCTTTGTGTAAGCAAATTACTATGTGTCTAGGAGATGGTCTTCTCATTTGATGCCTTGCAGAGGTTTTCTGAATCTCTTGTATTCAGATGGTCACATCTCTGGTAAGATGAGGGAAATTTTCTTGGATAACTTCATGGAATGTTTTTTACAAGGTGGTCTCTGTCTCCCTTTCTGCCTCAGGTATGCCAATCAGGTGTAATTTTGACCTCTTAATATAATCACACATCTCTTAGAGACTTTGTTCCAGCATTTTAAATTTCATTTCTATGTTTTTAACAGTTTGGATTAATTCCATATTTCAGTTTTCATGCTCTGAGATTCTTTCTTCTTCTTGGTTAACTCTGCTTTCCATTCTTGTCAGTTTGTTATTTATTTTATTTACTGTATTCTTTTGCACTCATCTCAGTTATGAATGCTTTCATTCTTTCTTGTTGTCATTCTTCATTTCTGTTTATTCTTTCCATCAATACCTTGGTCTCTGAATTTGTAGTTTGAGATCAGTCATTCTGGGGGCTCTTCATTGTTTCTTCATAAGGATCTTAAGGGTTGCTTCACTTCCATTTTAATGTATATATTAAATTATATTTAAATATATTTATATTTAACATATAAATATATATTTAATTATATTTTAAATATATAGATTTAACGTTGTGAATAATCTGTATACTCTGTTAACTCTGTCCTTCCCTGTGCTTTTGTGATGGGTATAACCATTCTTTTGTTTCTGATTTCAAAACTTTCTTAAGCATCTCCTGGAGCACTGATCTGGAGGCAGCATATTCTCTTAGGGACTGGATTTCTGGGAACTATTTTAATTCTCCATCACTGATGAAGCTTAGCTTCTCAGGGTAGGAAATTGTTGGCTAGAATTGCTTTATCTTTGAGAGTGTTAAACATGGGACTCCAGTCCCTTCTGGCTTCTAGGATTTTTGCTGAGAAGTCTTCTGGGAATTCTGGTGGGTTCTCCCTGGCTCAGTGGTCTGCCCCTTCTCTCTAGCTGCCTTTAGGATTTTTTCTTTCATGCTTTGTGGAGGCAGATTACTATGTGTCTTGTGGATGATCCTCTCATGTAATATTTTTCAGGAGTTCTCTGAGTCTCTTGCACTTGGATGGTCACCTCTCCAGCAAGATACTGGAAATTTTTTTTGGATAACCTCATGAAAGGCATGTTCCAGGGCATTCTCACTTTCCCCTTCTGTTCTGGGGATTTCATTCAGTCATAATTGGCTTCCTCATTAAGTCCCACACTTTTTGTAGACTTTGCTTATTCTTCTGAGGCTTTTTTCTTATTTTTTTCAGTCTGGGTTAGTTCTGTATTTTGGTCTTCAAGCTCTGAGATTCTTTTCTCTGCTTGATGAATTCTGCTCCCTAGGCCCATTATGAAATTTCAGGAGGGAATTCTTCATTTCCAGGAATTCAGAATGAACCATTTTTATATTGGCCAACTCAACTTTTATTTTCTGCATGACTTGGATGATCTTTGCTTCTAACTTCTTGTGGTTTTCCGTAACCATTTTAGCCATCCAATATTTGAATTCTGTGTCTGTCATCAGGGACAGTCCATTCTGTGTGACTTCCATTGTTTGGTGATGGGTAGCTGCTTTTTTTGGGTGATGTTTCTTTAAGGGTTTGAGGATTGCCTGTATTTTTCTGCTGGTTCTTTTTCAACAGTGAGGAGCAACTCTTATCTTTTTGTTGTTATTCTTTTGTTTTGCTGTTTTGTAGCTAGTTACGGTCTTGTTGCCCAAAGGCCTTTTCTGTTACTTAAAATAGTTCACTCAGGAGAGAGAGATGGTTATTTACTTCTGCTTCTTGACTCTTGTTGGGCAGTGTTCCTCACTCAAAGTATCCATCTGTTGCAGAGTTTTTTGTTGTTGTCACACCAGCCTGACTGCTTTCTGACCCCTGTTAGAAGTTTAATGTGAGGAATGAGTGGGGAGATGGGCTTATTGACATCTGCTCATGTTTTGCACACCAGAAACATTCCTGCCAGGAAATAGTGCCTCCACATGCTTTTTGTGTCTCTCCCCTCCCATCCAGTTTCATGCTCAGCACTTAAAAATCAGCAAATTCCCTGTCACAGAAGGACCCACTCTTTGGGCCTGTGAGACTGGCAGGAGATTGACCATTAGATGCTCACCACAGGTACCAATTGAGTGCAACCAGGAGGGAGTTTTCCCAGCCTGGGCTACAGGACACTGCCAGAGGGTGCAGGTACATGGGAGCTGACTAGTATAGGTATTCAGAGCATGGGCATATTCCCAAATTTTCATGGCTTCTGGTGGCAGGCCACTATGCCCTAACCACATCTCTTCCTGTGTGGGATAAATGACCTGTGCATAACTGGGAGGAGGGGAACCCACCCAGACCATGTCAGGAGCACTCACCCCCTCTCACACACAAGGAAGGACTGTAGGTCCTATGCAAGTTTAGTGCCCTGTGGGGATGGGGAACCCTGGTTCCAATGCCAGCTGTTCACTTTCTCCTCCTTGGACCCCAATTCGTTTAAAGAGATCTTTGCAGGATGCAGAGTGCTTTCCCCATCTCAAATTGTTCAAGCTGCTTGAGTTTACTGGTGTCTAAGTCCATCCTCTCCGTTTTGCTTGGCAACTTCACAGTGGCCATCTTGCTATGAATTTTTTGTACATGTTTTTTGATCCACATTTACATTTATGATGAAAATACATATATGAGTGGAACTGCTGGATCATAAGTATGTGTATTGTTAGTTTCATAGATTTTGCTAGAGTTTTTCAAAATTCTTGTACTATTTTGCACTCTCACCAGTAGTGTATGAATCTGTATTGTTCTATATACTTGTCTACACTTGGTATCATCATTCTGTTTGATTGTTGGCATTCTAATGGGTTTGCTGTGCCACATTGTTGTAGTTTTTAAAAACTCATCACCATATTTAACTTTTTAAACCACATTTCAAACAAGATTAGTCATTTATTTTCTTAGGCCAATGGATATTAAACGCAGAAAATTAATAAGGAATATGCTAGAGGTCAGTTAGTAGATAGCAAGAGGTGATCATGGATAGAGACTTCAAAAGGAAAGAGATGAAAACAATATTTAAAACTGACATTGAAATTAAAATACTATAATTTTCCTAGAGCATTTGGTATAAGGATGAAAAACCCTAGATGTCCTAATTATTCTCAAATCCTTCACTGTATAATATAATCATTAATGATCTAGACTTATCAAGAAAAGTTAACTTCTGTTTAAGAAGTCAGATAAGTATCTATTGTAGAATTTTACCTCTTTTATTCTATTTTAGAGTTGTGGGGTACATGTGAGGATTTACTACATAAGTAAATTGCATGCAGGTGAGATTTGGGTTTCTAGCAAGCCCTCCTTTCCCCTGATAGTGGACCTGGTGTCCAGTGTGTTTTGTGCTCCTTATCCCTCTTTTTTCCTTTCTCCTTTAGCTATGTCCAGCATCTGTTGTTCCCGCCTTTGTGTTCATGTGACCAAAGATCGAGGTGTGCTTATGAATGAGAACATGTGGTATTCAGTTGTTTGTTTCTGTGATAATTTGCTTAGAAGGATGGTCCCAAACTGTATCCATGTTCCTGCAAAGGACATAATTTTGTTCTTCTTTATGGCTGCTGCATAATATTCCATCATGTACATGTACCACATTTTCTTTTCGTGGGCATATGGTTCCATTTTTGCTGTTGTGAACAGGGCTGCGATAAACACACTTGTGCAGGCGTCTTTTTTATAGAATGATTTATGTTCCTCTGAATATATTCACAGAAGTGGAATTGCTGGACCATATGGTAGCTCCAATGTTTAGTTCTTTGAGAAAATGCCACACTGCTTTCCACAAAGGTTGAACTAGTTAACATTCTTACCAACAGGGCAGAGACTTTCACTTTTCTATGCAACCATGCCAACAACTGTTGTTTTTTGTCTTTTTAATGATAGCCATCCTGGCCAGTATGAGGTGGTATCCCATTGTAGTTTTGATTTGCATTTCTCTGATGATTAGCAATGTTGAGCATTTGTTCATGTTTGGTGGCTACTTGAATGTCTTCCTTTGTGAACTGCTTTTTCATGTCCTTTGCCTACTTCTTAATGGGGTGCATAGTTTTTAACCTTTCAACCTTTATTTGTTATTTGTAGACCCTGAATGATAAGTCTTTGTGGGATACATAGCTTGCAAATATTTTCCCACATTCTGTGGGTTGTCTGTTTACTCTCTTGATGGTTTCTTTTGCTGTGCAAAAACTTTTTAGTTTGATAAGGTCGCTTCTGTCAATCTTATCTTTTGCTACATTTGCTTTTGAGGACTTGGCCATGAGTTCATTGCATACTCCAATGTCCAAGATAGTGTTCCCTAAGAATCGTATTGTTTGAGGTATTACATTTAAGTCATCCATCCATTTTGAGTTAATTTTTGTATATGATGATAGGTAAAGGTCCAGTTTCATTATTCTTGCATATAATTAGCCAGTTTTCCCAGCACCATTTGCTAAATATGGTTTCCTTTCCTCAGTGTTTGTTTTTGTTGACTTTATTGAAGATGAGTCACTTGGAAGTTTGTGGTTTTATTTCTGGATTCTCTGTCCTGTTCCATTGGTCTATGTGTCTATTTTTGTACCAGTACCATGCTGTCTTGATTACTATAGTCATGTAGTCAAGTTTAAAGTCTGAAAGTGTGATGCCTTCAGACTTGTTCTTTTTGCTGAGGATTTTTTTTTTTTAGCTATTTGTGGTCTTTTTTACTTCTGTGTGAATTTCTGTATTGTTTTTTTCAGGTCTGTGAAAAATGACGCTGGTAGTTTGATAGGAATTGCATTGAATCTGTAGATTGACTTGGGCAGAATGAATTTCTTAATAATTGATTCTTCCAAACCATGAGTGTGGGAAGCCTTTCCCATTTGTTTGTGTCATTTTCTATTTCTTTGAGCAATTTTTTTTAGTTCTCATTGTAAAGGTCATTCACCTCTTTGGTTAGGTGGATGCTGAGATTTTTTGTAGCTATTTTAAATGGAATTGTGTTTTCTATTTGTTGTTGGTGTATAGAAATGAAACTATTTTTTGTGCATGGATTTTGTATCCTGAGACACTACCAAAGTCATTTATCAGTGTGGGGAGGTTTGTGACAGTCTGTCAAGAGTCCTTTATGTATAGAATCATATCATCTGCAAAGAGGGATAACTTAACTTCCTCTTTTCTTATTTGAATATCCATGATTTCTTTCTCCTACCTGATTGCTCTGGCTAGGACTTATAGTACTATTTTAAATAGAAGGAGAGAGAGAGTGGGCAACCTAGTCTTGTTCCAGTTCTTAAGGGGAATGCTTTCAGCTTCTTCTTATTAATTACAGCATTGGCTTCAGGTTCCTCACACATGGCTCTTATTATTTTGAGGAATGTTTCTTCGGTACCTAGGTTTTCGAGGGTTTTTATTAAGAAGGGATGTTGGATTTTATCAAATGCTTTTTCTGTGTCTAATGAGATGATCATATGGTCCTTAGTTTTACACCTGTTTATGTGATGAATTGCATTTATAGATGATTGGATGTTGAACTATCCTTGCATCCTGGGAATGGAGCCCACCTACTCATGATGGATGATTCTGAAATGTGCTGTTGGATGTGATTTGCTAGAATCTTTTTGAGAGATTTTGCATCTATGTTCATTAGATAAATTAGTCTGTAGTTTTCTTTCCTTGTTGGGTCTTTGCCATTTTGGGATATCAGGATGATAGTGGTCTCATAGAATGAGCTAGGGAGAATGCCTTCTTTCTCAATTACCTGGAATAAATTCAATATCAGCTCTTCCTTGTGCATATTGTAGAATTCAGCTGAGAAATCATCTGGCCCAGGGTTTTTTTTTTTGGTGGGGATGTTTCTTATTATTGAGTCAATTTCCTAGATTGTTAGTAGTCAGTTTAGGGTGTTAATTTTTTCCTGTTTCAATCTTGGAACGTTATTTCGTGCCAGAAAATTCTCCATTTCCTCTAGATTTTCTATTTTCTAGTTTTTTGCATATGGTTCATAATAATCTCTGATAATCTTTTGAATGTCTTCAGTGTCAATTGTGACATCACCTTTTTTATTTTTAATTGTGTTTATTAAGACTTTATCCCTCTCTCTCTCTCTCTCTCTCTCTCTCTCTCTCTCTCTCTCTCTTTAGCTAATCTGACTAGGAGTCTGTCAATCATATTTATCTTTCCAATGAACCAACTTTTTGTCTTGTTGATTCTTTCTATGAATTTTTGGGACACAATTTCATTCAACTGTGACTTTATTTTAATAATTTTAATTTTTACACTAATTCAAGGATTGGTTTACTCTTCACTTTCAGCTTACTTAGGTATGATGTTAGGCTGTTTACTTGAGAGCTCTTTATTTTCTATGTGCATGCAATGTTATAAATGTAGTCAATCTTGGAGTATATTCCTTGTACTGATGAAAAGAATGTATATAATTTGTTGGGTGAAGTGTTCTGTAGATGTCTATTAGGTCCAATTTTTTGTGTGTCATGTTAAGGTTCTAGATTTCCTTGTTGGTTTTTTCCTCAATGGTCAGTCTAAGGCTGTTAGTGGGGTACTAAAGTCTCTGATTATGATTTTCTGACTCTGGCCACTCAGTTTAATTAGTAAATGTTTTATAAATTTGGGTGCTCCTATGTTGGACGTATTTATATTCAAGATGTATATGTCCTGATGGTGGATTGGGCTCTTTATTATTATGTACTGTCCTTCAGTGCCCTTTTCCACTTTAATTGGTTTGAAGTCTGTTTTGTCTTATATAAGAATATTTACTCCTTTTTTTTGTGTTTTCCATTTCCATGAGAGTATTTCCTTCCTTTTCTAAGGTTCTTATGGTTTGAGGTTTTACATTTAGGTCTCTGATCCATTTGGAGTTAACCTTTGTGCATGGGGATAGATAGGGGTCCTGTTTCAATCTTCTGCATGTGGTCAGCCAGTTTTCCCACTGGCTAGTTTTTTTAATTTATTGTAGAGATGAGGTCTCACCAAGTTGCCCGGGTGGGTATCGAACCCACGGGCTCCGGCAATCCACTCACCTCAGCCTCCCAAGGCGCGGGATTACAGGCTGAGCCACCGAACCTGGCTTCCACTTTCTTAGAAGATCTTTTTCCAGCCCTTTAACTTGAGCCTATGGGTGTCTTTTGCAGTGAGATACATTTCCTGAAGGCAGCCAAAGGTTGTATCATGTTTCTTTATCAAATTAGCCACTCTATTCCTTTTGAGTGACATATTTACTCCATTCATATTTAAGTTAGTTATTGAAATGTGGGGTTTTATTTCTGTCATATTGCTATTGAGAGGTTGCTTTTGCTTTTTAGGGTTTGTGGTTGATTTGTATGGTTTGTTAATTCTGTGATTGCCTGTGCTTTTGTGATAGGTGTACTCATTCTATCATTTCTTAAGCATCTTGTGAAGGGCTGGTCTGGAGGTGGCATGTTCTCTTAGGGATTGGATATCTGGGAAGAATTTTAATTCTCCTTAATTAATGAAGCTTAACTTGGCAGGGTAGGAAATTCTTGACTGGAATTTCTTTTCTTTAAGAATGTTAAAGATAGCCGGGTTCGGTGGCTTAGCCTGTAATCCCGCGCCTTGGGAGGCTGAGGTGAGTGGATTGCCTGAACCCGCGGGTTC
>NW_007258227.1:94368-94742 GCF_000164805.1 Carlito syrichta | reverse complement strand
CTCAGCCTCCCAAAGGCGCGGGATTACAGGCTGAGCCACCGAGCCCGGCTAATAAATGTTATCTTAAAACCTGAGAGATAATACTGCAGATATTTAAAGTTAACATTCTTTTAAAAATATTTTAAAACACTCAGTGTTACTCGCCCCGCCTGATAGTCATTTTTAGTTTGTGACAGATAATTTAGACCTAGACACATTTATTTCATTTTGCTTTGACATTGATTTAATTATTAAATGTGCATCCAAAAATATATTCAAGTTATGAATTAGGGTTCATGTTACTTTATATAAACTCATTTTATTTATATTTATTTATTTATTTATTTATTTGAGTTGGAGTCTCACTCTGTCGCCCAGACTGGAGTGCAGTGGCC
>NW_007258227.1:79056-94318 GCF_000164805.1 Carlito syrichta | reverse complement strand
CTGCACTCCAATCTGGGCGACAGAGTGAGACTCCAACTCAAAAAAAAAAAAAAAAAGAATGTTAAAGATGGTATTCCAAGCCCTTCTGGCTTGTGGGGTTTCTGCTGAGAAATATGCTGCACTTCTGATGAGTCTTCCCTAGTAGGTGGTCTGACCTTTTTCTTTAGCTGCCTTTAGGATTTTTTCTTCTATGATCACCTTGTGGATACAGATTATTATGTGTTTTGGGGAAGGTTTTCTCATGTAATACCTCACAGGAGTTCTCTGGATCTCTTGTGTCTGCATCGTTGCCTCTCTACCAAGATAGGGGAGATTTTCTTGGATAACCATTTGGAAAGCTTGTTCCAGGGTGTTCTGAGTTTCTATTTTTGTCTTAGGGATGTCAATCAGCTGTAGATTTTTTCTCTTTGCATAATTACAAATCTCTAATATGCTGTTCTTATTCTTCTTGAACCCTTTCTCCTTGTTTTTGTCAGACTGAGCTAGTTCAATAGTTTTATTCTCAAGCTCTAAGACTCTTTCCTCTGGTCGATTCTACTTCTCAGGATTGTTATTGTGCTTTGCAATTTTAGAAAGAATTCTTTATTTTGGGGGGAGTTCAAATCAGACTTATATTGGCCAGCTCAACTCTTATTTCCTGCATTATTTTTGTTGCCTGGGTGATCTGTGCTTCCATCTTCTTGTGACTTTCCTTGACTGTGCCATTCATATTCTTAATTCTATATCTGTCATCAGGTACAGATCATTCTCGATGGGTTTCGTTGCTTGGAATCTGGACGTTCTTTCATGAGTGATGACTCATTAAGGGTTTGGGGGGTTCCTGGTATGTTTTCACTGGTTTTTGCTCCTCTATGAGGACAGACTCATCTCTTTCTTTTTTGTTTTGTTGTGTTTTAGTCAGATAAGTTTTCTACTGTTTGAGTGGACTTTGGAATTTGATATATATATATATATATATTCCCATGGGGTGCTGTTCCCTTGGGAATGGTAGTTGACAAGGGCCCTACCATCTTGGGTTCTGCTGCTTTTTGGGTCTAAATGCCCTAGGAAGTTGCTTCTATTTGTCTGGTGCTGGAGGGTGCCTGCAAGGTATCCCATGGTGTGAAGACACAGGTTGAATTCTAAGGGGGATTTATCATCGATATTTCTAAGGGTACCTCTGGAGAAGCTCTCTGATACCTTAGTCTATTAACTGGTCTGTGAGATATATGGTGGCATGGACTTTGCTCTTATCTCTTTCTCAAGGGCTGTGTTATTGTCTCAGATGTTATAATGGATTGTGCCAGTTAGCCTTCAGTTAGAAGGTGGTGCTTGGAGAAGACAGACACCTGTGATGGCTTTGGCAATTTTTGCTTGCCTTCTGTTTCCTCGGCTAAGTTTGCCAATGACTTATGTGATGGATAAGTTTATGGGAATTTCCAAAGATCCTCAGTCTCCAGGATTTTGAAGGGTTGTGGCGGTAAAGCTAATCAAAAAGGGCTCTATCAGACTGGACTCCTTTCCAGGTTCTCCCTACTATAGCAGTTGGCTTCCCCTGTGTAAAATGGATCCCAGGTCACTGTGGCCATTCTGCAGTTATGGTCAAGCCTTTTCTGTTGTACCAAAGAGTTCACACATGGAGAAATGTTTACTAGAATGACAACATTCCACCTCCTTCACTGCACCCAACTCTCCTTCTCTTGTCTGAGGCTGTCAGCATTCAGAACTCAAAGTTTCTTTCTGCAGAAACCATTTTTCCCCATGGACTGAAACTGGCTGGACTGCATTATAATTCCCAAAAATTTGCCTATTTTTTTCTACTGTAAACATTCAGTAGAAAAAAAAAGGCAGAACATTTGAACAGGTACTTCACAAAAGAGAATATCCAAATGACTGATAAACACATAAAAATCGTTTACATGTTGTCCATGAAAAATAAATTAAAAACACAATATACCAGCCTGAAATCCTGGAAATGAAGAATTTATTCCTGGAATTTCAAAGCATAATAACAGGCTTAGGAAGAATCAACCAGCTGAGGAAAAAATCTCAGAGCTTGAAGATCAAAATATTGAACTGAAACTGTCTGATAAAAAAGGAGAAAAGGCTCAAAAAAATGAGCAAAGCCCATGGAAGGTGTGGTATTATGTAAAGAAAGAAAATCTGTTTAATTGGCACCTCCAAAACAGAAGAGAAAACTGAGAACACCTGGAAAAAGCCTTCCATGAATTCATCCAAGAAGATTTCCTATATTTTGCTAGACAGGCAACCATCCAAACTCAAGAGATTCAGAGAACCCCTGCAAGGTATTACATGAGAATGCCATCACCAATACACATAGTAATCCATCTCCACAAGGTAAACAAAGAAAAAAATTGTAAAGGCAATTAGAGAAGAAGGGTCATACCACCTACCGGGAAAGACCCATCAGATTTGTAGCAGATTTCTCAGCAGAGACCGTATAAGCCAGAAGGACTGGAGTTCCATCTTTAACATTCTCAAAGATAAGCAATTTCAGCCAAGAATTTCCTACCCCACCAAGCTAAGCTTCCTCGGTGATGGAGAATAAAAATCTTTCCCAGACATCCAATTTCTAAGACAATACTCCATCTCAGTTCAGCCCTTCAAGAGATGCTTAAGAAAGTTTTGAGCACTTGGATGCAGCTGGAGACCATCATACTAAGTGAATTTTCACAGAAACAAAGAACTGAATACCACATGTTCTCACTCATAAGCAGGCTCTGAACACTAGTCACACTAGCACAAGGGTGGCATCAGCAGACACTGGACACTGCTGGGCGGGGAGGGAGGAAAGAGGAAGCGGGCACATGGCACACACTGGGTACCTGGTTAACTATCAGGGGAGAGAGGATCAGCTAGAAGCCCAAATTTCACCTGTGTTCAACTTACTTATGCAGTATATTACACTTGTACACCACAACTCCAAAATAAAAAGAAACCTGCATATCAAAAAGAAAGAACTCAAGAATACAATTTTATTTACAATAGCTATTAAAAATAAAATACCTGGGAATAAATTTAACCAAGGTGTTGAAAGATCTCTACAGGAAAACTACAAAACACTGATGAAAGAAATTGAAGAGAACACAAACAAATGGAAAGACATTCCATGCTCATGAATCAGAAGAATTAATATTGTTAAAATGACCATGCATCCCAATGAATCCACAGATCCTATGCAATCACTATCAAAATACCAACATCGTTTTTCAGAAATTAGAAAATAAAATCCTAAAATCTATATGGAGCCGAAAAAGAGCCCAAATAACCAAGGCATCCTGAGAATAAATAATAATGTTGCAGGCACCACATTACCTGACGTCAAAATATATTACAAGGCTGTAGTAACCAAAACAGAATGGTATTGATATAAAAACAGACACATAGACCAATGGAACAGAATAGAGAACCCAGGAATAAAGCTACATATTTACAGCTAACTAATCTTTGACAAAGTTGACAAGAAATTATACTAGAGATAAGACACCTTCTTCAATGAACAAGGCTGGGAAAATTGCATAACCACACGCAGAAGAATGAAACTGGACAAGAAATTTTCAGAAACAATCTGATGATTAGTCCTTAAACAATTCTTAAAGTCAGGAATGTATATTAAAATATCTAGGGATGAAGCTTAGCTTGGCTGGGTAGGTTATTCTTGGTTGAAATTGTTTATCCTTTAGGACTTTGAAGATAGGGCTCCAAGCTCTCCTAGCCTGCAGGGTTTCTGCAGATAAATCCAAATGGATCAGAGACCTAAATGTAAAACCTCAAACCATAAGAACCTTAGAAAAGGAAGGAAATACTCTCATGGAAATTGGAACTGGCATCCAATTCCTGTACAAAACCCGAAACCCACAGGACTTAAGAGAGAAGATAGACAAATGGGACCTTATTAAACTGACAAGCTTCTGCAAAGCCAAAGAAACCATCAAGAGAGCAGGGAGACAACCTACAGACTGGGAAAAAGTATTTGCCAACTCTAGGTCTGACAAAGGCTTAACATCCTGGATCTACAAGGAACTGAAGCGTACTGAAAAGAAGAAAACAAACAACCCCATTATAAAATGGGCAAAAGATATGAACAGACACTTCACAAAAGAAGACATTCGAGAAGCCAACAAACACATGAAGAAATGCTCAACCTCACTAATCATCAGGGAGATGCAAATCAAAACCACACTGAGATACCACCTAACTCCAGTCAGAATGGCAATTATCAACAACTCAAAAAATAACAGCTGCTGGAGAGGGTGTGGTGAAAAGGGAACACTTCTACACTGTTGGTGGGAGTGTAAACTAGTGCAACCTCTGTGGAAAGCAGTGTGGCGATTCCTAAAAGCTCTAAAAATTGACCTTCCATATGACCCTGCAATCCCCCTACTGGGAATATACCCTGAAGAACACAAATCACTCTATAAAAAAGATACCTGCACACGTATGTTTATCGCAGCATTGTTCACAATAGCAAGAACCTGGAAACAACCATGCTGCCCATCAAAAGAGGACTGGATTAAAAAAATGTGGTACATATACACGATGGAATACTACGCAGCCATAAAAAAGAACAAAATCATGAATGTCGCTGCAACCTGGATGGAACTAGAGTCTATAATACTGAGTGACCTCTCACAAAAACAAAAATCCGAATATCACATGTTCTCACTCATATAATGGACCTTGAACATCCAATGCAATACTATGAGAAAATGACTGATGGTACTGGGAAACTATGGGGGGGAGGGGGATGGGATTAACAGTAGCAAATATCTGTCGGGGGATGGGAAAACACTTCTTATCTACAGGGTGCCTGAATGAAACGTCATTGTACACCTAACCCTTAACTGTACCCCACAAAACCATAATAAAAAATACTGATTAATGGGAAAAAAAATATCTAGGGAATTAACCTAGTTGAGTCTCATTAGAGAGCCAAGTAATCATGGACTTATTTGCTTGTCTTGTTGTATGTAGGTACAGCAAGAAATATATATATTATAAATAATATATGTTATACCATTTATATATATGCAAGGTGAGGTGAAGGATGTTATATACAGCAATCAGTTAAATTCAGAGTAGTTACGGTTTGGGAATAACATACAGGAGAGTTTGTTTTTCCATAAGTGATAAAATGAGACTATATGAGGTCAGAGATCACAGAATGAAAATAAGAGAAAGTAATACTAGTAGTAAGTCAAAGATTCAGAAGAGTGTTGAAACGTAAATCTTGTTGCATTATCTTGGGTGTAAGTTGTTCATTTTTGAAGGCAATTGTTTGTTTTTGAAGCTTATTTTCATGTATTGGGTGGAAGTTGTCCACTTCTGTAGTGGGAGGCTTCTGAATAATTCCAAAGAATTATCAGTTTAAGGTTTTTTAAGGAATGGATAGCCCAGTAGTTAGAAAGTGATATATGTCTTTTTTTTTTTTTTTTTTTGAGTTGGGTTCTCCATTGCCCAGGTTGAAGTGCAGTGACACACTTACGGCCACCCCAATGTCAACCACCTCAGCCTTCCAAGTAGTTGGAACTACAGGCACACTCTACCATGCCTGGGCTAATTTTTTTATTATTGTAGAGATGAGGTCTTGCCAAGTTGATAGATGTCTTTTAAGTTGAGAAACATGAATAAAAGTATCAATACTTTCGAGTTTTATTGTTATGCCATTTGTTAGCAGTACCTGATAAGATCTTTTCCAACTAGGTTCAAACTCAGTTTTTCTGTAATATCTATTTAAGAAAACCTAATCTCCAGATTGTGCATTATGTAAGTCTGTTTAGGTGTTTAGGTATTTGATAAATGTACCTTATTACCTGTTGATGATAAAGGTGAAAGTATTGTGTGAGTATTTAATCACATAAACCTGTAATAAAGTAGAATCTGAAATTGAAAGTAAAATTTCCAAATACATGGAACAGTCTGCTATTAACTCAGTAGATGACAACTTGTGGGTTTTAGAGAAGGTTGATTTATTGTCATAAGGCTAATGGCAATATTTTAGGACTTGGAAGTTTGGGAGTTTCCGAGAGCTTTGCCGATTTTAGTTTTAGAATTTCAGTTAGTTCGCTCTACTTTTCCTGAAGACTATGGATGATAATGACAGTGAAATTTTCTAGTAAAAGTTAGAAGTTTATGAAGTTCATTAATAAAAACACATGTAAAACAAGTGTTTCTGTCATTAGAAAAGAAGAAATGGCAATTTCTCAGCTTAGAAAAATGAAAACACCATATGTTATTTCTTGAGTTATTGATAATTGCCATTCTGACTGGACTTAGGTGGTATCTCCATGTAGTTTTAATTTGCATCTCCTTGATGATTAGTGAGGTTGAACATTTCTTCATATGTCTGTTGGCCGCTTGGATGTCTTCCTTTGAGAAGTGTCTGTTCATATCTTTTGCCCACTTTATAATGGGGTTGTTTGTTTTTTTCTTTTCAGCACGTTTGAGTTCCTTGTAGATCCAAGATGTTAGGCCTTTGTCAGACCTGGAGTTG
Source organism: Carlito syrichta (assembly GCF_000164805.1). Classification (NCBI taxonomy): domain Eukaryota; kingdom Metazoa; phylum Chordata; class Mammalia; order Primates; family Tarsiidae; genus Carlito; species Carlito syrichta. The sequence goes on along the minus strand of NW_007258227.1, from coordinate 87,825 downwards.
GCAAATACTTTTTCCCAGTCTGTGGGCTGTCTCCCTGCTCTCTTGATGGTGTCTTTGAGGACGTGGTGAAAAGGGAACACTACTACACTGTTGGTGGGAGTGTAAACTAGTGCAACCTCTGTAGAAAGCAGTGTGGTGATTCCTAAAAGCTCTAAATATCAACCTCCCATATGACCCTGCAGCCCCCCTACTGGGAATATACCCTGAAGAACTCAAATCACTCTATAAAAAAGATACCTGCACATGAATGTTTATCGCAGCATTGTTCACAATAGCAAGAACCTGAAATCAACCATGCTGTTCATCAAAAGAGGACTGGATTAAAAAAATGTAGTACATATACACGATGGAATACTACACAGCCATAAAAAAGAACAAAATCATGAATTTTGCAGCAACCTGAATGGAACTAGAGTTTATAATACTGAGTGATCTCTCAGAGAAACAAAGATCTGAGTATCACATATTCTCACCCCTATAGTGGACCTTGAACATCTATCTTGATACTATAAGAAAAGGACTGACAGTGGTGGGAAACTATGAGGGGGTAGGGAGGGGAAGGGAGGTGAGACTAACAGTAGTCAATATCTGTCTGGGTGCGGGGAGACACCCCTTATTAACAAGGGTGCCTGAACAATGCACATTTGTATACCTATCCCTTAACTGTACCCCACAATTTTATAATAAAAAATATGTTACAAAAAAGAAAAATGAAATCACTTTTTATTTCTTAATACAATTATGGTTTTAGCCTTCCAGCAAGGAATAGCAAACAATACAAGAATATATTCATAGCCCATTGCAGGAGGCATTTGTGTAAGGGCCACTTGAAAATACTCAAAAGGCCACAGCATTTTTGGAAACTGTCCATACCCCACCTTCACTGTTTTACCAAAATTTACTTGTTGGCAGGTAGGACATATTTTGGAAACATCCACAGTAGTATTTCTAAAATTAACCTACCATTGCTAGTTTAATATTGTGACCAATTTATCTTTGCTATTGTGAGTACTATCATGAATATTTTTGGTAAATATTTTAAATGTTATGGTGCTACCAGTCAGTCATCCTGAAAGCATACAATGTTATCTTATTTTTTCCTTTATTTTTATAATTAATTTTGAATCAAGGGCTTATCTCTAACAGTTAATAGTAGCTTTTAAAAATTCCTCCATGTATTTGTCTTTCTGAGACTCTGTATTTTAAGCAACCTTTTATTTTTACAATAGCTATTTACTTAGGTAGAGGCAAAGAATCGAAAATTCTTTAATTTGTGATCCATTTTGTAAAACAGGGATTTTTGCTGAGGTCAGGAAACTTTTTTGTTTCAAAAGCATTCTGAAGCCATAAACTAGTTTAAGAGCATATACTGACTATCGATATAATATTTATTTATCTTTTGTCAGTTGGTAAGTCCAAGTGAAGGCAATTAATTTAGTCATATGAACAATTTTATTTCTGTGAGAAGCTTATATTTTGGGGTTAAAGTCTATAATAGCATATCCTTTATGACGATTTTTAATTTTATGTTTTAGTTATGAACAAACACAATTAAATCAGAATTATTTAAGGGAGTTTTTAGGACATCTATGTAGGGTATAGTTAGTTTAATAATAAAGGTAAGAAATCATGAGGTATTTCTTTTTTAGGTAAAGACATGGAGGTAGCTGAATTTGAAATGTTGCAGCAATGGACAGTGATATGCAATGGAGAAAGCAACCACAAGAAGTTAAATGCCTAGCTGAAAATATGTGAGAATATTTTGTTTGTATTTTTTTCTGAAATAATTTACAGAGCATAGGAAACCATTAAGTTTAGTAGAGTCTCTAAACCTAAAGTAATTCAAGTTTTTACATATTTTGCTATTGCTTTTGTGGCCCTTAGACAAGATGTGTATGTATTGTCTACCGGAGCTTATGAAAGGCTGAAATAAGCAATAGATCTCTAATGATTTCTATGTAATTGAGTAAGTACCCTTACTGCCTATCCAGACCCATTATGAAATTCAAAGATAGAAAGAGTTTGTAAATATGAAATCCTCATAACGATTTTTGGATAGAAAGTTTTTATATCAATTTTTGTGCATAAAAATGAGTATTTCTCTTTTAAATGGAAAAATATTTAACCACTGAAAGATATATTAGCATGTTTTAATTGTTTACAATTAACCTAGAAAGTTATCTTTGATTTTATGTTAAGTTTAGTAAATAAAATCTGTCATGACAGTTTTAACTTAATTAAAATTTGGAGATTGTTAAAAATAACACAATTACTTATTTTATTTACATATTTATTTTTGTTCATACATGATAGATGTATCCATTTTCAGGGTACATGTGATATTTTGATACATTCATATAATATGAATCAAATCAGGGTAATTGGGATATTCATCACCTTAACCATTTATCTTTGCTTTATGCTAGGAACATTGAAATTATGCAAGTCCTAGTGTGAGTGAGTGAGTGTATGGAAAATTTTGTGTACGTGCAGGTAAGCGAGTGGGTGTGTGAGTGACTGACTGATTGGGGGCTAGGGAGCTAGAGGCCAGGGTTCTCCTGATGCAGTGACTCGTGCCGCAGCTGCTGGGATTGGACCCTAGTGATTCCCAGGACGAAGAAGCCAAGCACCATTTTTTTTAAATCAATAAAACCCTTCCTAGGAAGAAAATGCTGGGAGAGAATGACTAAGTGGGGGCTTGTGAGCAAGTGGCCAGGGCCCTGGTGCAACAGCTGGTGCTGTAGCTTCTCTGTTTGGGTCCTGGCTCTTCCCAGGTCACAAAAGCTGAGCACCATTTTTTTTAATGGACTAAAATTTCCTGTGAAGAAGCAGTGGGGAGAGACTACCACCACAGGCTATGCCTCACCACTGCAGCAGGAGAGACTGCCAGCTCCAGGCTTTGCCTCACCACTTCAGTGCCTGGCAGGGCACTGACAGCAGGGGCTGCAGAGGGAGTCCAGAGGCAGAGTCCCACGGAAGAGGACAAGAGAGGCACCCCACCACCATCTTGAGGGTGGGACAGGAAAGTGCTCTGACTTGCTCACCACGGAGCAACAGACCAGATCTCTGTGACTGGTGGATCAACTGCTCAGGGAATGATCATGACCCAGAGGGAATAACCTGAGCACAAACTTGAGAGGGACCTGATGAGTGCTGAGTGCAGGTACCCCATTCCCTACCCTGATCCAGTCGTGGGACAAAGAGTGCAGCCAGAAAAGGATGAGGAAGGATTCCAAAGAGATCAGTGGTGAGTCTGGGGCTGACCCAAACCCCCTCCTCTACAGAAATTCTCCAAACATCAGACCCACACAACTGGGCCAAAACTGAGAGGGACAAACCCAGGCAAAGCCTGGACATCATTTGCAATAGGAGAACTCCATTCCAGGATAGGCCTGGCTGGGGCACCTCCCACGATTATATACCTGGGGAAGAGACAATCCTGCACCTCCCCACCAGAAGAGATCTCCCTGACCATACAAGAGTGGGAGGGGAGGACTGCAGCCTCTCCTCCTTCCCTGCTGTGGACACTGAGGAGAGAGTGAAAGAGGTGACTCTGCAGGAGAGACTAGATTAAAGGAACAACTACAGAGCCTGCCACAAGAGGGCAGGATTATTTTTAATTTTTCATTAAAAAATTTTTTTTGCCTGTTTGTTTGTTAGTTCATCTATTTAAAAAATATTTTTCCACTGGGCTCGGTGGCTCAGCCTGTAATCCCGCGCCTTTGGGAGGCTGAGGTGAGTGAATTGCCTGAGCCTGCGGGTTCGAGACCCACCTGGGCTGCAAGACCTCATCTCTACAATTAATCAAAAAATCAGCCGGGCATGGTAGTGCATGCCTGTAATTTCAGCTACTTGGAAGGCTGAGGTGGTAGGATCCCCGGAGCCCAGTAGGCGAGGCTGTGGTGGCCGGGAGCGGCCACTGCACTCCAGTCTGGGTGACAGAGTGAGACGCCAACTCAAAAAAAAAAAAATTTTTTTCCTTTGTGAATGAAAGTGTATGTGAGGGTTTGATCTGAATCCCCTCAATTTTTATTCTTTTTTTCTTTTTATTTCTTCTTTTACTTGTTGTTTTCTATTTATGTGTGTAAGTGAATGAGTGTTCATATTTCATTTTTATTGTTGTTGGTTTGCTTTTGCTCTTCTGTTCTTTTAGTTTTTGAAAATTTTTTATAGTTTAAGACATTTGTCAATATATGTGTGAAGGTTCAATCTGAATTCCTTATTTATTTATTTTTTTTTTGCCAGTCTGTTTTTCTTCTCCATTCACTTTGTGCTAGGCATCAGTATGTGTGTTCAGTTTTCTTGGTTTATTGTTGTTGTTGTTTGTTTTGTTTCACTTTGTTGTTATTCCATTTTTGTTTTGGGGAGTATGTGTCCGTATGTGTGTGTTCAATTGTTTTTCGCATTGGTTTCTGCTATGAATCAACATATAGAGTGGTGGGAAGTGGGTTTCAAGGAACACATACCACAATAAGTGAACATTGTAATGTGCCAGTAGTTTCTGAATCCTGGTACCCCAATCCCCATTTTATTTGACTTTCAAAATCTACAAGAGACAGCAAAGCTTCCCATCCACCATCTATTTCAAAATAGAACAAATTCAGAGCATGGATCAGGGAGGAATAGAGGGCTGAGAAAACATCACAAGGGAAAGTCTCTCCCACTGACAATGAATAACAGAACTAAAGAGAAAAACAAGATTTCTGTCACAAATGAGGAAAAACCAAAGGAAGACCACGGGCAATTTCAAGTGTACCAAAGACAAAACTCCTGAAAAATCAGACCTTGGTGCCCAAACAATGGAAGTCACCAACAACTGGCCCCGGAATGTGACAGAGATTAGGGACTGGATAGAAAGAGTGAATAAGACTCAAGAAAGACAAGATGCAAGACTGAAATAACTTGGAACAGTGATTTTGGTAATAAAAAAATTCATCCAGGAAATAAATAACACGATGACAAGCATGGAAAACAGAATTAACCTAGCTGAAGAACGAATCTCAGAACTTGAAGACCAGAACATGAAATTAACCTGATCTGTAAAAAACATATAAAGAAGACTCAGAAAGAAAGAACAAGGCCTACAGGAGATGTGCAATTATATCAATAGGCCAAACCTACGCCTGATGGGTATCCCAGAAGAAGAAAGGGAAATGGGGAACTTGGAGCAAGTATTCCAGGAGGTAATCCAAGTAAACTTTCCTCATCTCACCAGAGATGTGTCCTGCCAAGCACAAGAGATACAGAGAACCCCCACAAGACATCAAATGAGAAAACCAACACCTAAACACAGTAATTCACCTACACAAAGTAGGCACAAAAGAAAAAATTCTAAAGTTCAATCTCTAGACAGTCTAGCTAGGAAAAAAGAGAGAAGACAAAATCAGACAAAGATATTATAAAAAGAAAAATTACTAGAAAGATGCCAAAATCCTTGACAAAATATTAGTAAACTGAATCCACCTATATATAAGAATTATATACCACAACCTTTGGTTGGTAGGATGGACATCTTAATATTGATTCTTCCAATCCATGAGCATGGAATATTTTTCCATTTGTTTATATCATCTTTGATTTATTTGAACAGTGTTTTGTAGTTTTTGTTGTAAAGGTCTTTCACTTCTCTGGTTATGAAGATGCTAACCACTTGTATATCTAATTCTGAATTGTACTCCATATCTTTAAAATAAAAAAAATTTAAATGAAAAAAGTACCAATGCAAATTATGTCTATACATAGATATAAGTAGATATAAATAAATAGCATCTAGAGGAATTCAATTGATTTCTTCTACACTGGAAAAAAATCAACTTTGCATCTATGAAGCAAACTTATTTTACTCTTCCCTATGACCTATATATATGTGGTTCTTTAAATTTACCTTTGAACCAGTTGTAATATCTTAGTGGTTTGGCATTTGTTTGTTTTTTATTTGTATGGGAGTCATGATTTTACCATTTAAAAAAATTATCCATGAGATGAAAATAAAAATTATATATCTCACTAAAAAAAAAACAAAAACAGAATTATACACCACAACTGAGTGAAATTTATTACAGCTATGGAAGGCTGCTTCCACATTCAAAAATCAATTAATGCAATCCATCATATCACAGGCTAAAGAAGAAAATTATTATATTGATAAATGCAGAAAAAGCATTTGATAAAGTTCAGTAGCCACTCATGATAAAAGCTATCAGCAAACTAGTAATGGAAGGTATCTTCAACTTTGTTAAGAACATATACAAAAAAGTGATAACTAACATCATACTTAATGATGAGAAACTACATTTTTTTCCTGCTAATAAATGTTTAGGACAAGACAAGAATGTCTGTTCTCACCACTTCTATATCATCCTAGAAAGTTTAAATAATGCAATAGTAAATGCAAAAGTAAAGGCAAGAAAAACAGTCAAAAGTAAAAATATTGGAAAGAAGGAAATAGAGCTGTTTTGTTCACAGATGACTTGATTGTCTATGTGGAAAAATCAACAAAGCTTCTAGGAACTAATACATGATTATAGAAAGTTTGTAGGATATAAGGTACATGTAGAAAAGTTCATTTCTTTCTTATATACCAGCAATGAATTTAAAATAAAAAACACAATACCATTTATATTAGCAGAAAAATTTTTAAATAGTTTGGTATAAAACTAACAATATATAGAATATATTTATGAGGAAAACTACAAACCTCTGATAAAAAAAAAAAAAAGAAGATCAAATAAATGAAGAGATAGTCCTTGTACATTTTCAGGAATACTAAATATTGGCATTCAATCCTCATTTAATCCTCAGATTCAATACAATCCCAATCAAAATCTCAACAAGTTATTTTGTGGATATAAACAAACTGGATCTAGAGTTTATAAAGAATGGCAAAAGACCCAGAGTAGTCAATACAATATTGAAACAGAAGAACAAAGTTGGAGGACTGACACTAGCAGATCTCAAAACATACTATAATGCTACAATAATCAAGACATTGTGGTATTGGTGAAAAAACAGATCAGTGGTACAAAATAGAGAACCTAGAAATAGAACCACACAGATATAGTCAATGTATCATAGACAAAGGAGCAGCAAAGGCAATTCAACAGAGAAAGACAGTGCTCTCAACAAATGATGCTGGAACAACTAAACATCCACATGCCAAAAATGTCTAAACACAGACCTTATACTTTTCACAAATATTAGCTAAAAAAACAAAAACCAAAAAATTCTATGGTCCTACTTTTAAAATGCAAAACTATAAAAGTTCTAAAAGATTATATAGGAGAAAATCTAGATGACCTTAGGTTTGGCAAAGACTTGTTAGATATATCAGTCAAAACATAACACATAAAAAAATAAGTTGACCCCAAATCTTTAAAATAAAAAAATTAAAAGTAAAATGTATAAGTTGGACTTCATTAAAATAAAAAAATACTTCTGTTTTGTGAAAGATACAGTTAAAAGATTGAAAGACATTCTCAAGATGGGAAAAAAATATTTGCAAACCATGTATCTGATAAAAGATTGTTATCCCAAATGTACAAAAGACTTTAAACTCAACAGTAAAAATAATTCAATTTTAAAATAGGCAGAAGATCTGAATAGATACCTCACCAAAGAAGATATACAGGTGGACGATAGGCATATAGAATGTACTCAACAACACATGTCATCAGGGAATTGCAAATGAAAACAAGGAGATACCACTACACACCTATTAAAATCGTCAAAATAAAAAACACTGACATCAAATTCTGGAGAGATTGTGAAGCAACAGGAATTCTCATTCATTGCTGGTGGAAATGCAAGATAGTACAGCCACTTTGGCAGTATTGTACAATACTAAACAAACTCTTACCATATGATCCAGCAATCATGCTCTTTAATATTTACCAAATAGCCGGGCTCAGTGACTCAGCCTGTAATCCCGCGCCTTTGGGAGGCTGAGGTGAGTGGATTGCCTGAGCCCGCGGGTTCGAGACCCGCCTGGGCAACGAGACCTCATCTCTACAATAAATCAAAAAATCAGCCAGGCGTAGTCACGCATGCCTGTAATTCCGGCTACTGGGAAGGCTGAGGCGGAAGGATCGCCAGAGCCCAGCAGGTCGAGGCTGTGGTGGCCAGGAGCAGCCACTGCCTTCCAGTCTGGGCGACAGAGTGAGACTCCAACTCAAAAAAAAATAAAGAATGTATACCCCATAAATTGTGGCGAAGGGAATTTTAACACGGGTCTAGAAGCAACTATCCTTTTCTTGCACCCAAAGTAGCTGATGCAAGATTATCAAAAGGTAGGTACATCATAGATCCCAGACAGAAGGCTCATTTTGCAACAACAATTCGGAGCCTGAAGAAACAAAGACAGAAAAGAAAGAGCCGAAGCTCAAGTTATGGGGAGTCAGAAGAAAGGAAGGCTGAAAAATCCACCCAGAAAAAAAAACCACTGGATTTTCCAACCAGAGAGTGATTCTGAACTGAAATGAATGAACCAGAACTGAAAGTCTCAATTTCCTTCCTGCGCTGTAGGAAAATTGAAAATCTCCGTCCTCTCTGGATTTCAGTGAAAATAATTGTCCACTCTCTTAGAAACGTCGAGGTAGAGATCTGGACCACAGCACACCTGGCCGTCCCTCCTGTCACCTCCCGCCCTTCCCTGCCTGAGTGTCCGTCTCGGCTGTTGTCACCAGGCAAAACGGTTTTTTTTTGTTTGTTTTTTGGGGTTTTTTTTTTAGTTGGAGTCTCACTCTGTCGCCCAGACTGGAGTGCAGTGGCCGC
>NW_007258227.1:53962-79036 GCF_000164805.1 Carlito syrichta | reverse complement strand
GTAGTCACGCATGCCTGTAATTCCGGTTACTGGGAAGGCTGAGGCGGAAGGATCGCCAGAGCCCAGCAGGTCGAGGCTGTGGTGGCCAGGAGCAGCCACTGCACTCCAGTCTGGGCGACAGAGTGAGACTCCAACTCAAAAAAAAATAAAATATTTACCAAATAAGTTGAAAACTTATGTCCACACCAAAACCTGCACACAAATGTTTATAAAAGCTTTATTCATATTTATCAATATATGGAAGCAGCCAAGATAACCTTAAGAAGATGAATGGATAAATAAACTTTGGTACAACTATACAATGAAATATTACTCAGCAATATGATGAAATGAGCCTACAGACCACAAAAAGACATGCATGAACCTTAAATGCATATTGCCAAGTGAAAGAAGCCAATGTGAAAAGGCTGTGTATTGTATGGTTCAAAATACATGATATTCTGGAAAAAGCAGAACTATGAAGACAGTAAAATGATCAGGGGATCAGAAGGAGGGAGAGAGAATGAATAGGTCAAGCATAGGGAAGTTTAAGTAAGTAATAGTATTCTGTATGATACTGTGATGGTGGATACATGTCATTATACATTTGCAAAAATCTCATGAAATATATAATACAAAGAACAAACTCTAGTGTGAACTATGGACCTTAGTTAATAATGTGTTAAAAGTGGCTCATCAGCTGTAACAAATGTGCCATAATAATGCAAAATGTTTATAATAGTAGAAACTGGGGTTTAGGAGTAAGGTATATAAAAATTCTGTACTTTCCACTCCATTTTTCAGTAAACCTAAAACATCTTTAAAAACAAATATTATTAATTATAGAAAACAAAAAAGATACAATGAGTTGTTAGGTGTTCATTATTATGAACCAATGTATTTTGACAAGATTTCAATGGAAAGTAAAATTATTTTCTTTGGAATAGTAATTTGATAGTAAAACTCATATGTAAAAGGAGCATTATGATTAAATAAATGTTATCTTTTTTTTTTTTTTTGAGTTGGAGTCTCACTCTGTTGCCCAGACTGGAGTGCGGTGGCCGGGAGCGGCCACTGCAGCCTCGACCTGCTGGGCTCCCACGATCCTTCCTCCTCAGCCTTCCAAGTAGCTGGAACTACAGGCGCGCGCTACCACACCCGGCTAATTTTTTTGATTTATTGTAGAGATGAAGTCTCGCCAAGTTGCCCAGGCGGGTTTCGATCCCGCGGGCTCAGGCAATTCACTCACCTCAGCCTCCCAAGGCGCGGGATTACAAGCTGAGCCACCGAGCCCGGCTCATTATATTTTTAATATTGAAAATATTTAGTTTATGTCAACATTGCTTTTGCTAATTTCGATTTTATATTGATCTCTGGTTTTATGTACATTATTCCACAACAACATTCACATCTTATTCTCTTTATGTATCTTTTGTAAAATTTTTATTTAAAAAATTATAGCCTTAGCAAATATTTAAACATTGTAAAATTCCAGAGAACATTATTAGATAGTATTTGAATAATAAAACAAGCATATTTCCTAGCAAAGTTAAGGACACTACACAGAATCATGTGTTAAATGGTCAATTTAAGGATGCATTTTGCTTCAAAAACTAACCATTTCTTGCAACACTACTTACAGAATTTGTATGAAGCGTAATAAATATATGTGTATATATGTACACACACACATATAAACTCATCAGTATTTATTTTATTTGAGACAATGACAGGGCCATAGCAACAGCTTTAAGCAAACTGACTGAATAGATTGTGATCTTTTTTCTCCTATGTGTTTCTGTACTGCTCAGTGGAAATGTTTATCTTTTTTAAAATTTATTTTTATTTATTTTAAAGATGTGGGGTACAATTTAGGATTAGGTAAATAAGTGGTCATTGTACAGGTAAGCTTTGGGTCTCCCTTTGGTTCCTACTTCACCTGGTTTGAGATTAGGTACACTTATTGATGTTATGTGCCATCCTCCTCTCCTCTGGCAGCATCCTGCTACTGCCAATCCCTTTCTTATAGTATTATGATAAATGTTCAGGGTCTGCTTATGAGTGAGAACATGTGATACTCTGTTCTTTGCTTCTGTGATAGATCACTCAGTATTATAGATTCTAAATCCATTCAAGTTGCTGCAAAGTCCATAATTGTATCTTTCTTTATGGCTGCATAGTATTCCATTGTGTACACGTACATTTTTTTAATCCAGTCCACTTTCAGTGGGCAGCACGGTTGGTTCCATGTTTTTGCTATTGTGAATAATGCTGCAATAAACATGCATGTGCAGGTATCTTTTCTATAAAATGATTTGAGTTCTTCTGGGTATATTCCCAGAAGGAGGATTGCTGGGTTGTATGAAAGGTTGATTTTTAGGTCTTTTAGGAAGCACCAAACTGTTTTACACAGAGGTTGAGCTAGTTTACACTCCCACCAATAGTGCAGAAGCATTCCTTTCCCCCCACATCCCCTCCAGCATCTGTTGTTTTTTGAGTTATTGATGATGGCCATACTGACTGTAGTTAGGTGGTATCTCAGTATAGCTTAATTTGCATTTCTTTGATGATTAGTGAGGCTGAACATTTTTTCATGTATGTGTTAGCTGCTCATATGTCTTCTTTTGAGAAGTATCTATTCATATCTTTTGCCCACTTTTTGAAGGGGATGTTTGTTTTATTCCTTTCGGCATGTTTGAATTCCTTGTAGATCCTGGATTTTAGGCCTTTGTCAGATGTACAGTTGGCAAATATTTTTTCCCATTCGTGGGCTGTCTTCCTGATCTGTTGATTGTTTATTTTGCTTTGCAGAAGCTTTTCAATTTGATGAGGTCCCACTTGTCTATCTTATTTCTAATGGCATGGGCATTTGTGATTTTGATCAGGAATTGATTGCCTATTCCAATTTCTGTAAGGGTGTCTCCTGCGTTTTCTAAGAGTCTTATGGTTTGAGGTTTTATGTTCAGGTCTTTGATCCATTTAGAGTTGATTTTTACATATGGTGATAGGTAGGAGTCCTGTTTCATTCTTCTGCATGTGGTCAACCAATTTTCCCAGAACCATTTACTGAATAGGTTCTCCTCTCCCCAGTGGTTTTTGGTGGGGGCTATGTTGAAGATGAGCTGGTTGAGAAACTGAGGTTTTGCTTCTGGAATCTCTATCCTGTTCCATTGGTCTATGTGCCTGTTCTTGTACCAATACCAGGCTGTTTTGGTTATTGTAGTCTTATTGTAAAGTTTAAAGTCTGGAAGTGTGATTCCTGCCACTTTGTTTCTTTTGCTAAGGATTGTTTTGGCTATTTGCAGTCTTTTATGTTTCCATATGGGAAATGTTTATCTTAACCTTCATCTTTATGTGTCAGTATTTTCTGCTCTTGCTTTTAACTTGATATCAGTAGATTCATTTAAACCAGCAACAGCTCTATGGTGAATATTAAACTCTAATCTTGCAGTTGAATTAAAATACTTGTTTCTAATTCCCCAAAGTTTTGATTGAGTTTTCTAGGATTCAGAATTTTTTCAAAAAACCTGAGAGCTATCAGGAAGGAACGCCTGCATAGGAACTCCTGTGTGATGAATAGCATGGAGGTTTGAGAGCTATTATAGAGAGGTGACCAGTCAGCTTAGAATGGAAGATATGTGGAAAAGTTCCTAAAATATAAAATTGGAGAATTAGGCCATGGTACAGTATTTGGTTTATATTCTAAGTATTATAGGCAATCATTGAAGGGTATTAAGCGAGGTAGAAAAGTAATGTTTTTAAAAGATCATTTTGGCTGCTCTCTGATGAATGGACAGTACAAAGGGGCAAAAGTAGAACTAGAGAGGCTTAGGCAAACTATTGGAATAATCTATGTTAGTGATAATGGTAGCTTTGACTTGGATTATGATAAGAGATGGAGAAAAGTTGGTAGGTCCTTTACATGTATTAGGAAAAAATTAAGATTTGTTGATTTTTGTGGGGGTGGGGGTATAAGGGAAACTGGAGGCATTCAGAGCAAATTATAAATTTTAGCTTTGGCAATTTGGTACGTAAGGATGCATCTTACTAAGGTAGTAAAAATTGGAAAAAGAACAAATTTCCTTGAAGGAAATCAAGAGTTCTATTTTGGTAATGTTATTTTGAAATGACTATTATGCATTCAAACAGTAGAGTCAAGCAAGCTTTTGTATACATTAATCCAGAAAAGCCTGGGCTGGAGGTTGCATTTAATAACATCAAGTTAGAGGAGATCATCCAGGAGCAGCATGTAAATACAGGAAAGAAACAAGGGTCTGGAACAGAACACTGAAGCCCTCCTGCATATAGAGTTTAGGCAGATTATATGCCTATTGTATTTTTGCTGAGAACCACATCTCCTCAATGTCTTCAGTCAAAGAGTTCATGTCCCAAGTGGTCCTCGGAAAAATATTATTTCTAAGGACAAATACTGTCCAGTTGTCTCTCAGGTAGGGCAGATAGATGTAGGGTAACATTATAAAGGAGGTCTATTTTTTAGAATTCAGTCTTTAAAACCTTGATAAGCACTTGGATCTGTACATCACTTACCCATCAGTCAGTCCTCAAACATACACTGGGCTCCCCTGTGTTCCAGATCTTCCAGTTCCTGTTAGGCTATAGGGATACAGATTTCAGAGACACAGTAACTGTCCTCAAAGAGCTGATGACGGAATGAGGAAGACAGGGAGATGAAAAGATAGTTACAAAAGCGTGATAAAGCTACAATAGGGTTAAGTTCAAAATGCTGTTGAGGCATAAGGAAGGGAGTTCTTGACCATGTGTCTGGATATCTGGCAATACATCAAGAGCAAGTGATATTTATGCACAGTAGGAGATTTTTTTAGGACAATAATTCTTCATATGGAATAATGCATAAGTAACCTTGAGATGATTTTAGGTGGTGGTTATACATTGATTTTAATATGTAAGAGAAATACAGATAAGGATATAGATAGAAAAATATGCATGTGCATGTGCACACTCATAGCACAATAAGCTCACAATTTCTCATACATTATTATCATGGCTGAAGAAATGTACATGGCGCTACTAAATTGTTTCATTTGCATTCAAAAACCCAAAATCTCAGATGGGAGGATAGCATTGCCCATGAAGCTCACTATGCTGCCATAGTGTGTTTGCTTTCCTATTTGCTAATTCTCTTTTCTGAAACCTCTACCATCCCATCCCTTCCTCTACCTCACAGCTAGCTCATGACTATGCTCATTTGTCATTTAGAAAATACTTGCAAGGAGATGGAAATTCCATTGTTTTCCATCCATACAACTACCAACTTACTGATCTGTTCCCATACTCTCTGCCTTCCTTCCTGTTACCATAGATGCCATATTTCTGCTTCTGTTAAGGGCTAACATAGACACTTGTACTGTAGATACAACTTCTTTCCCTCTCCTAAAAATTATTAATATTTGCATAATCGTTTGCAGTATTGTATAGTATACAATTGATTCAGTTGCCTATAGATAGAGATATATTTCCGAGTTTTGCCACTATAAACAGAACAGGAGTAAACATTCTCTACATATGCACAACTTAAATACAGTTTGTTTGTCCTGCCCACCCCCCAAGTCTCATGTTGAAATTGGATATCCATTGTGTAGGTGGGGCCTGGTAGGAGGTATTTGGATCATGAGGAACAGATCCATTCTCATCGTAATGAGTGAGACATTCTGTTAGTTCCCATGAGACTTATCTTGAGAGCTGGTTGTTAAAAAGAGCCTGGCACCTTCCACCACTCTCACCATGTGGTATCTTCAAATACTGGCTCATCTTTGCTTTGGCCATGAGTGGAAGCAGCCTGAATCCCTTACCAGAAGCAGATGTTGGCACCACACTTCGTTTACAGCCTGCAGAACTGTGAACCAAATAAACCTTTTCTTTACAAATTACCCAACCTAAAGTTTTCCTTTATAGCAGCACAAGCAGACTAAGACAGATGATTGATACTGAGGGGTAGGCTGTTGCTGTAAGGATACCTGAAAATGGAACAGGGTAATAGAAAGAGGGCTAAAAAGAAGATAGGAAGATGTGGGAAATTTTGGAACTTATTAGAGACTGGTTAAGTGGTTGTGACCAAAGTGCTAAATAGATATATAGACAGTAAAGACCATGCTGAGGAGATCTTAAATGGAAATGAAGAACTTATTGGGAAGTGAATCAAGGTCGCCCTTGTTATAAAGTGCAAAGAACATTGGTTGCATTGTGTTCTTGCCCTTGGGCTTTATGGAAAACCAAACTTAAGAGTGATGACCTAGAATGTCTGATTACAGAAATTTCCAAGCAGCAAAGCATTTAAGAAATAGCATGAGCCGGGCTCGGTGGCTCAACCTGTAATCCCGCGCCTTTGGGAGGTTGAGGTGAGTGGATTGCCTGAGCCCGCGGGTTCGAGACCCGCCTGGGCAGCGAGACCTCATCTCTACAATAAATCAAAAAATCAGCCGGGCGTGGTAGTGCATGCCTGTAATTCCGGCTACTCGGAAGGCTGAGGCAGAAGGATCGCCAGAGCCCAGCAGGTTGAGGCTGCGGTGGCCGGGAGCGGCCACTGCACTCCAGTCTGGGCGACAGAGTGAGACTCCAACTCAAAAAAAAAAAAAGAAAGAAAGAAAGAAATAGCATGACTGTTTTTAACAGTTTATGGTCAGCTACTTGACCACAGGAATAGTTCAAAGTTGGAATTTAGAAATGAAAGGGAAGAAGAGCATACAAATTGGGAAAATTCGCAGTCTGGCCACATGTTAGAGAAGGTAAGAGTGTTTTCAGGGAAGAAATTCAGAGAAGCAATTACTTGCTAAGGAGATTTGCATGGGTAAAGGGAAATCAGGTGCTAATAGTCAAGAAAAAGGTCCCAAAGGCATTTCAGAAGTCTTTGAGACCACCCCTCTCATCACAGACCCAGAGGCCTAGAAAGATAGAATGATTTAGGAGGACAAGCCTGGGGCACCACTTCCCTGTAACACCTCCATATACTGCTCCCCACATCTCAGCTGCTCCAGGTCCAGCCCCAGCACAAATGGCTTTCGGGACTGTTTAGGCCAAAGAGCACAAGCAGCAAGCCTTCGCAGTGTCTATGTGGTGTTAAGACTACAGATATGCAAAATTTAGGAGTGGTGAGGCTTGACAGCTTCCACCTAGACTTCAGTGTATGTATTAGAAAGCCGGATGTCCAGGCAGACCCCCTGGAAAGAGACTCTACTAAGGCAATGCTAATTGTAAATGTGGGATTGGAGCCCCCACAGAAAGTCCCTATGGGGGCACTTCCTAGTAGAGCTGTGGGAGCAGGGATGCTGCCCTTCAGACTGCAGAATTATAGAGCCACCAGCAGCATGCAACCTCAGCCTGGAAAAGCCGCAGGCATTGGACTCCAATCCTTAAGAGCAACCACATGAGTACCCAGTAAAGTCATGGGGACAGAGCTACCCAAGGCCTTGGGAGATCACCCCTCATGTGAGTGTGCCAAGAATATGGGATATAGAGTCAAGGAAGATTAGTTTGGGCTTTTGAGGTTTAATGTCTGTCCTGCTGGGTTTTTTACTTGCATGGGGTCTGTTACCCTTTTCCTTTGGCCAATTTGTCCCTTTTGGAATGAGTGTTTACCCAATTCCTGTACCACCACTGTACCTTGGAAGTAAAGAACTTGTTTTTTATTATACAGGATCACAGCTGTAAAGAGCTTGCCTAGAGTCTCAGATGACACTTTTGACTTTTAAATTGGTGCTGGAACAAGTTAACACTGGGAGACTATTGTAAATCTGATTGTATTTTGAATGTGAGAAAGACATGCAATTTGGGAGACTGTGGTGGAATGATATAGTTTGGATATCCTTTCCTTGGCGCCACCAAGTCTCATGTTGAAACTGAATCCCCAGTGTTGGAGGTGGGCTTGCTGAGAGGTGTTTGGATCATGGAGGTAGATCCCTTATGAACAAACGACTTGGTGCTATTCTCATGGTAGTGAGTGAGTTCACATGTGGTTGGGTCACACAAGAGTTCCTTCAAGAGCTGATTTTTAAAAAGAGTCTGAACCCTTCCCCCTCTCTCTTGCATCCTCTCTCACCATGTGATATCTATCTACACACGATGGTTGCACTTTGCCTTCCACCCTGAATGGAAGCAGTCTGAAGTCCTCATCAGAAACAGATGCTGGTGCCATGCTTCTTGTCCAGGCTGCAGAACTGTAAATCAAATAAACCTCTTTTCTTTATAAATTATTCAGCCTTAGGTATTCTTTTTTAGGAACACAAAAACAACATATGAATCTGTGTATTGGTACTTTTATATAATAATTTCCAAATGTAGAATTTATGGGTCAAAAATAATTTGTATTTTCTGTTTTGATAGATATTTGCATATCATTTTCTCAACATGTTGGTTTTCACTTCTAGAGCTTGTGCCTTTTCATGTGAATTTTAGAATAAGCTTGTCAATGTCTACAAAAGAAACTTGCTGAAATTCTAGTAGGAATTGCATTAACCTATAGATCAATTTAAGCAGAAATGACATCTTTACTATGATGAGTTTGCCAATATATCAGCACAATATGTAATTATATTTATTTAAGTCTTCTAAATAGCAAAGCACAAAGCCCTGTATGTGTATAGTTAGATTCACACCTCAGTGTTTCATGAGATATTTTTGGGAAATTATAAATGCTATAATATTTTTTATTTCAATGGTCACATGTTTATTGTTTATAAACTATATAGAAACACATTATTATATGTTTATCTAGTATACTGTGACTTTGGCAAGCACTTGCAGTGTTATGATGAATTAAGGTTATGAAAGTGTACATCATTGTCTTGTTCCAGATTGCAAGGAAAGGTTTCCAGTTTTTTCACATTAAGTACATTGTTAGCTGTGGGTTTGTCACCTATGGACTTTATTAATTTGAGTCATGTTTCTGTATAACCAGTTTGTTGAGAGTCTTCATCATAAAGAGATGTTGAATTTTATCAAATGCTTTTTGGGCATATATTAAAATAATCATATGGTTTTTATTTTTGCTTCTGTTAATGTGACATGTTTATTGATTTGCATTTGTTGAACTATTCTTGCATCCCTGGTATGAATCCCACTTGATTATGATAAATTATCTCTTTAATGTGGTGTTGTATTCGGTCTTCCAGTATTTTGTTGAGGATTTTTGCATCTATGATCTGAAATATTGGCCTATAGTTTTCTTTTTTGTTGTGTTCTTGTCCAGTTTGGGTATCAGGGTAATACTGGCCTCCTAGAATAAGTTTGGAAGTATTCATTTCTCTTTATTATTATTATTTTTGAGATTTTGAGTAGAATCATCATTAGTTCTACTTTACATGTTTGATAGAATTCAGTAGTGAAGACATAAGGTCTCGAATTTTTCTTTGATAGGAAACTTTTTATTATAGCTTTGATATGATGGCTCATTATTAGTTTTTTCGAGTTGTCTGTTTCTTCATCTTTCAGTCTTGGTAGGCTGTATGTGTTGAGAAATGTATCTATTCTTTTAAGTTTTTTCTTATTTGCTGGTGTATGGTTGCTTGTAATAGTTGCTAATGATTATTTGCATTTCTGCAATATCAGTTTTAATCCCTCCTTTTTTGTTTCTAATTCTGTATTATCTCTTTTTTCTTGCTTAAACTAGCCAGCAGTTAATCAACATTGTTTATCTTTTCAAAAAACCAACTTATTTTGTTGATCTTTAGTATTTATTTTTAGCTTCAATTTTATTATTTCTACTCTCAACTTTATTATTTATTTTCTTTTACTAATTTTGGTTTTGATTTGTTCTTGCTTTTCGAGTTCCATGAGATGCATTGTTATATTGTTTATTTGAAGGCATTCTACTTTTTTATATCGTCATTTATTGCTATAAACTTTCCTCCATGTGTGTAGTTTCTAAGGTTATTGATTTCTAGTTATTCCAGTGTGTTCGAAATATATATTTGATATGATTTCTGCTCTTCTGAATTTTTGAGACTTGTTTTGTGGCCTAAGCTATGGTCTGTTCTAAAGAATGTTTCATGTGCTAATCTAAGGAATATGTATTCTTTAGTAGTGGATGGGTGAAATGTTTTGGGTTAATGTCAGTTAGGCATATTTGGTCTAGAGTATAGTTTGACTCTGTTGTTTTTTTGTTGATTTTCTGTCTGGATGATCTGTCTATTATTAAGAGTGAAGTGTTAAAGTGCCCTATGATTTTTGTATTTCACTTTATCTCTCCCTTCAAATCTATTAATGTTTGCTTTATATGCTTGGGAGTTCCAGTGCTGGGTGCATAGAAATTAATAATTGTTATATCCTTTTTCTGAATTGACCTCCTTATCATTATATCTTGACCTTCTTTGTCTCTTTTACAGTCTTTTATTTGTGATAGATTATATGTGATACAAGTATACCTAGTCTTGCTCCATTTGGGGGTTTTGGTTGAATGGATGTCTTTTCACATTCAGTCTGTGTGTCTTTATAGATGAAGTAGGTTTCTTGTAGGCAGCATATAGTTGAGTTTTGTTTCCTAATCCCTTTAGCCATTCTATGCCTTTTAAATAATTGAGTCCATTTTCATTGTTTTATTATTTATAAGACTTACTACTGCCATTTTGTTGCTAGTTTTCTGATTGTTTTGTAGCTACACTCTTTATTTCTTTGTTTAAAATTTTTTTGTTTTAATTTTTTATTTTATTTTAAAGATGTATGGTACAGTGTCTGGGCTTGGTGGCACAGCCTGTAATCCCAGCACTTTGGGAGGCCGAGGCTAGTGGATTACCTAAGCCTAGGGGTTCGAGACCAGCCCGGGCAACTTGGTGAGACCTCGTCTCTACAATAAATCAGGTGTGGTAGCGCACACCTGTAGTTCCAGCTACTTGGAAGGCTGAGACAGAAGGATCACCAGAGCCCAGCAGGTCAAGACTGTGGTGGCCAGGAGCATGCCACTGCATTCCAGTCTGGTGACAGAGTGAGACTACAACTCAAAAAAAATTTTTTAAAAGATGTGGGGTACAATTTAGAGTTAGGTATACAAATGTTCATTATGCAGGTACCCTTGTTGATGAGTGTGCCCACCCCTGTAGTTTCCCACTACTGCCAATCCTTTTCTTATAGTACTATGATGGTTGTTTAGGGTTCGCTTATGCATGAGAACATGTGATATTTGGTTCTTTGTTTCTGTGATAGACTACTTAGAACTATAGCCTCTAAGTCCATCCAAGTTGCTGCAGAGTTCATAATTTTGTCCTTCTTTATGGCTGTGTAATATTCCATCGTGTAAATGTACCACATTTTTTATCCAGCTCCCGCTTTCAATGGGCAGCATGGTTGGTTCCATGTTTTTGCTGTTGTGAATAATGCTGCAATAAATATGTATGTGCAGGTACCTTTTTCATAGAGTGATTTGAGTTCCTCCAGGTATATTCCCAGTAGGGGGATTTCAGGGTCATATGGGAGGTAGAATTTTAGAGCCTTTAGGAATTGCCACACTGTTTTCCATAGAGGCTGTACTAGTTTACACTCCTATCAGTGGTGTAGAAGTGTTCACTTTTCACTGCATCCTCTCCAGCATCTTTTATTTTTTGAGTGATTGATGGTGGCCATCCTGACTGGAGTTAGGTGGTATTGCGGTGTGGTTTTAATTCTCAGTTCCTTGATGACCAGTGAGTCTGAGCGTTTTTTCATGTATTGATTGGCTGCTTGTATGTCTTTGAGAAGTGTCTATTCATATCTTTTGCCCATTTTGTAATGGGGCTGTGTGTTTTTTTCTTTTCGGCACATTTGAGTTCCTTGTAGGTCCTAGATGTTAGGCCTTTGTCAGATATACAGTTGGCAGATGTTTTTTTTCCTAGTCTGTGGGCTGCCTCCCCACTCTCTCGATGGTTTCTTTGACTTTGCAGAAGCTTGTAGGTTTGATGAGGTCCCACTTATCTATCTTATCTCTTATGGCATGGGCAGCTCTACAAGAAACACTTAAGAAAGTATTAAACACAGAAGGAAAATAAGAATGACAATGTCCTTCCCAAAAATGCAGGAAAAAGATTGAAAATACACATTAATCAACCTAAAAATCAAAAGAAAGACAACAAACAGACAAGCAGTGGCAATGACAACAAACTCCATAAGAACCTATGACAGAGATAAACTCTCACATCTCAATAATTAGTCTGAATGTGAATGGACTAAATGTACCACTGAAAAGACATAGAATGGCAAATTGGATAAAATGTCATGAAGCAGCAATATATTTTCTCCAAGAGACTCATCTCACCAGAAAGGACACTCACAGACTCAAAGTAAGAGGACAGGAAACAAAATTTCAGGTGAATAGAGCACAAAAGAAAGCAGGGGTCATGATCTTAATATCAGACAAAATACCCTTTAAGCTATCAAAAATTTTAAAGGACACAGAAGGTCACTACATAATGATAGAAGGTTCAATCCATCAACAAGAAATATCCATCCTAAACATATATGCACCCAACATAGGAGCATCAACTTTTATAAAGCAGCTTCTAGGTAAACTTAAAAAAATATATTGACTCTAACACTATCATAGCTGGAGACTTAAACATCCCCTAACAACCCTAACAGATCATCAAGATAAAAAGTCAACAAGGGTATCTGGAACCTCAATGTGACGCTTGACCAAATTGACTTAATTAATCCCAAGAGAACACTCCACCCAACAACCATGGAATATGCATTCTACTCATCACCACATGGAATTTACTCTAGGATTGATCATTTCTTCTTTTCTTATTACCTTCCTTCATTATTAAGTTATTTTCTCTGGTAGTATGTTTTAATTTGTTGTTTTTTATTTTTGGTGAACCTATTATAGGTTTGTGATTGTGACTACCATAAGGCTTACAAAAAATATCTTGTAAATATAGCAAGTTATTTTGAAGAAATGACAACTTCTCTTAGATCACAAAATATAGAAACAAACATCGAAATAAATGAAAACAAGTCTACATTTATAATTTCATCCTCCCCATTTTGTTTTTTAGTTGCTTTTTGTTTGTTTGTTTTTGTTTTGATTGTTTTGTTTGATTTTTGAGACAAGGTATTGTTCTATTGCTCAGGATGGAGTGCAGTGGTGAGACCAGAGCTCACTGTAACCTCAGACTCCTGGACTCAAGTGATCCTCCTGCTTCAGCCTCTGGAGTACCTAGAACTACAGGCATGCACCACTATACCTGGCTTTTCTTTTATTTTTTTGTAGAGGTGGCATCTTGCTATGTTTCCCAGGCTAGTCTTGAACTCCTGGCCTCAAGTACTTCTCCTGCCTTGGCCTTCCAAAATGCTGGGAATACAGGTGTGTGCTACAACACTTGACCTTAGTTGTCTTAATTTACATATTTTATTATGTATTTTAAAAGAGATTGTTGTGGCTATTATTTTTTTTGATAGATTTGCCTTTCGGCTTCATACTAGAGTTATGAGTGAATTGCACAGCACAAGCACAGTATCAGACTACGCTGGATTTGTGTATGCACTTAGTTTTACCAGCGAATTTTATACCATCAAATGCTTTCTTTTTGCACATTAGGGTTTTTTTTTTCTTTCAGATTGAAGAAATTCCCTTAGCAGTTCTTCGAAGATGGGTCTGATGATTCTAAATTCTCTCAGCTTTTATTTGACTGAGAAAGATTTTATCTCTTCTTATTTGAAGGCTATCTTTTCTGGGCACAGTATTCTTGGATGGCAGGGTTTTCTTTAGCACTTTTGAAATGGCATACCACTCCCCCTTAGTTTGTGTTGTTTCCACCGAAAAGTCTGTTGCCAGACAAATTGGAGCCCTTCTATATGTTATTTGCTTATTTTCTCTTGCTGTTTTTAGGATTCTTTCTTTGTTCTGGTCCTTTGGAAGTTTGATTATTATATGCCTTAGAATAGCCTTATTTGGGACATATATATTTGGTGATCTCTGATCTTCCTGTACATGGGTATTTGTCTCTTTCTCAAGTTTTGGAAAGTTTTGTTATTATTATTTTTAATAAGCTTTCTATCTTTTGCTCTTACCTAGCTTCCTCTTGCACATCAATAATTCTTAGATTTGGTCTTTTGATGTGATTTTCTGTATCTCGTAGATAGTCCTCATTCCTTTTATTCTCTTTTTTCCTCTGTGTATTTTCAAATAGCCTGTCTTCAAGCTCACTAATTTTTTTCTCTACTTGATTCATTCTGATATTCAGAGCCTTTAATTAGTTTTCAGCTCAGCAAATATATTTCTCAATTCTAGATTATTGCTTGATTTTTTAAAAAATTATGTCAATCTAGTTTATTAAATTTATCTGATAAATTTCTGAATTGCTTTTCTGCATTATCTTGGAGATCATTTTCTAAAAACTGCTATTTTGTGTGCTTGGCCAGAGATCTCTCATATCACCATCTTGTTAGGATCAGTCACTGGTTATTTTCTTTGTTCATCTGGGGAAGACAGGGTTTCATGTTAGTTATTGTTTCTTGTGGATGTTTATATATGTCTTTGCATTGAAGGATTATTTATTCCAGTCTTCTCTCTCTGGCTCGTTTTGTTTTATATTGGGTATATTTGCTTGCTTACAGAATCTTTGTTACTGAGTCACTGTCTTCTATTTGGCTATATGTGGCACCTTAAGGCTAGATTCACCTTGACTCTCATTAAGGTGAAGTGCTGCCCATTCCAAATAGGGGAGAACTCATAGGGGATATCCTGGCAGTGTGAGAAGTCTGGTTAGGAGTTTGTGCTTCTGGGACCTATGGGATATGCCTCCAACAGTGTGGTGTTGCTGAACAGATACTCTGACTTAACATCATCTTTGACTGACTTACTAGGGCTGGGGATAATAGTCCTACTTCCCGCCTTTGTCTTTGTCTGTCCTCAGGGATATTTCTCTTTTCAGGCACTTGTACCTTCTGTGGGTTAAGACAGGAACAGGTCTCATTACCAGGGTACTCAAGATGGTAGGGAAGCTGTCTGCCTACCTAAATATTATGTTTTCAGTGTCGAAATTTTGAGTTTGAGAGAAACTTTTTTTTTTTTTGAGTTGGAGTCTCACTTGGTCGCCCAGACTGGAGTGCAGTGGCCACTCCCAGCCACCGCAGCCTCGCCTGCTGGGCTCCAGTGATCCTTCTGCCTCAGCCTTCTGAATAGCCGGAATTACAGGCATGCGCTACCACGCCCGGCTGATTTTTTGATTTATTGTAGAGATGAGGTCTCGCTGCCCAGGCGGGTCTCGAACCTGCGGGTTCAGGCAGTCCTCTAACCTCAGCCTCCCAAAGACGTGGGATTACAGGCTGAGCCACCGAGCCCGGCTTGAGAGAAATTTTACACACACTTGATGCTAGGCAGAATAGAGACAAAGTATCTCAGATGTGAAAATTGGGTTCTCTTACCATCTGCTGAGATTTTTTTCACTTCTATGTGCCCCTAGAAGACGTCTTATCCATATTTGAATTCTGAGATATTGTTAATGATAATGTCGATGCTGTATATTTGTTTTTAGTTTTCTGTGGGAGAGAGTGAAGTCAACTAGTTTCTACCTCTCCATTTTGGAGCTGACAGTCTCCATACTGTGTTTTTTCTATTATTATTCTCTTCTTGTTTAGATAAATCAATTTAGCTATGTTTCATGTATAGGTCTCCTAGTGACAAATTCTTTATTTCCTTTTATATGAGATACCATTGTTTTATCTTTATTTCTGAAAGGTATTTTTGACAGATATATAACTTGGCAATCATTGTTCTTCAGCACTTGAAAAATGTTAAAGTACTTTCCTTTGGTCTCCATAGAAATTCACTGTTATTCAAATTGTTTTTGTTACCATAGGTAAAGCATCATTTGTTTCTATCTTCTTTTAAGTTACTTTTCTTGCCATTTAGTTTTCAGAAATTTATAATATGTCTTTGCATGAGTTTCTTTGGGTTTATCCCTATTTGGGGTTCACTCAACTTCTTGAATTTGTAGGTATAAATCTTTTGTCATATTTGGGAAGTTTTAGGCTATTACTTTTTTGAATACTTTTAAAGCCTTAACCCCTTCTTTAAAAAAATATGAGACTTTGATGATAGGGATATTAGATATTTTATTATTGTCTGGCAGATTACTGAGACCCTGTTTATTTTTCTAGTGCAGTTTCTCCCTGTTGTTCAGATGGAATACATTCTATTTTTCTGTCCTCAAGTTTACTCATTTCATCTGGTGTCATCTCCACTTAACTGTTGCGCTAATCAACAAAATTTCATTTTGTTTATTGTATAATTCAGTTTTATAATGTCTACTTGGTTTCTTGTTATATCTTCTATTTTTATACATTAATTTGTATTTGTTTCCAGAGAAATTATAATTGATTGTTGAAGTATTTTTATGGTGGCTGCTATAAAATTCCTGTCAGATCAACTGGACCCCTCATACATTGCTGGTATAAATGTAAATTTGTTCAGCCACTATAGGAAACATTTTGGATGTTTGTCAAAAAGTTAAACATACTTACCATGTGATCCACCAATTCCACTTTGAGATATATTCTCGAAAGAAATTAAAAAATATGTTCACACACAAACTGTACCCAACTGTTCATAGCAGTATTGTTTATAATAGCCAAAAAGTGGCAACAACCCAAATGTCTACAAACTGATGAATGGATTAAAAATGTGGTATATTCATACAATAAAATATTATTCACCAATAAAAGAAATAAAGTACTAATATACACTATAACACATATGATACTGGGAGATATTATGCTAAGTGGAAACAGTTAGCTACAAAAGATTACATACTGTATGATTTCACATATATGAACTGTCCAGAATAGGCAGATTGATAAGGACAGAAAGTAGATTAGTGGTTTCTTAGATCTGGAGGTTGGATGACTAGGTGATTGTTCAGAAATATGGATATCTTTTGGGAGGGAGTAAAGTGATCTGAAATTAGATTGCAATGATGGTTTCACAGCCCTATGAATATACTAAAAATCACTGACCTGCACATTTTAAATGAGTTAATGTTATATTAATATTTTAATTATATTTCAATAAATTTGTTTCTTAAAAATCCTTGTCAAATAATTCAAACATCTGATTCATATTGTTATTGGCATCAATTGATTGTTTTTCATTCAAGTTATATGTTAGTTTTCTAGGCCTACCATAACAAAATACCACAAATTGGGTGGCAAAAACAGCAGAAATTTGTTGTCTCATAGTTCTGGTGCCTAGAAGTCCAAGATATTGGCAGGACTGTCTTCTTCTGAGGGCTTTAAGAGAGAATCTGGTCCATGACTCTTACCTAGCTTTTGGTGGTTTAGCATAGGTTCTGGATACTTTGTGGGCTATAGCTGCAATTACAATTTAGTTTTCTAAACCTCTGCTGCAGGCAGATTCCCTTACTGCTGCCATGGACCATAGGTGGAGAAAAGGCTTGGTTCTACTGTCTCAAATGCCACTGACTGAGGGATGGGTTGTACCTTTTCCCTCCTGTTCTGCAGGTACTGCTTCTGTTAGAAAATTGAAGTGGATGTGTTGATTCCCTGAGCTCTGTCAGTATGGGAGTATCCAGCCATCTACACTGGTTTATATTTTCATTTTAACATATACAAAGAACCCATTTATGATACTTGTGCTTCTGGCTAAAATGGAGTACCAGGAATCAGATTTACCCTCCTACCTGAAATAATTTTTAAAAACAGGCAAAATATATTAGGCAACAGATTTTTAAAAATCAGATGATTAAGGAGAGTAATACCTGAGCATCACAAAGTAAACAAGATGACTTCCTTTTTGGTCTTTATAATACTTTTATTTAATAACAACAAAAAGATTACTTATATAATTGCCTCATCTTACTTCCACAAGACAGGTTCCAGATCTCAGTGTAGAAAAGAAAAATCCAAGTAGACCCATAGGGACCCCTAGGCTTGAAAGAATGAAACCAAGAGTTCAAGGAAACCAAGGTAACTAGAGTCTACAGGAAATAGTAAAGTAGAAGAGAGAACTAGCCAGAAGCTAGGGAAGGGGAGAATATCATCCAAAGCTTCCACACAAAGATGCAGCAGATTATTGATCAAGGCTTGAATATAAAGAAAGTAACCAGCCGGGCTTGGTGGCTCAGCCTGTAATCCCGCGCCTTTGGGAGGCTGAGGTGAGTGGATTGCCTGAGCCCGCGGGTTCGAGACCCGCCTGGGCAGCGAGACCTCATCTCTACAATTAAAAAAAAAAAATCAGCCGGGCGTGGTAGCGCATGCCTGTAATTCCGGCTACTTGGAAGGCTGAGGCGGAATGATCGCTGGAGCTCAGCAGGTCGAGGCTGCGGTGGCTGAGAGCGGCCACTGCACTCCAGTCTGGGTGACAGAGTGAGACTCCAACTCAAAAAAAAAAAAGAAAGAAGGAAAGAAAGTAACCAAAACAGGAGGAAAAAAACTCATGGAAGAACCTGAGGAAAGAGTACCCTGCCCTCACTCATAAATAGTGCCTCTTCCAACCATTTAGACTAGAAAACCACATAATTCATAGGCTAGTGATAAAATACTCATAAAGGTCTGGTCTTGGTACTGTGGAATAATTATCTCTAGGCTAAATACTGCTCTAGTCCCTCCTACAAATAATAACAATGGAACCAGAAAGGCTCCAAGTGTTACTAGGTAACTTAATAACATTACAGGAAAAAAATCTCAAGACTATAGGAATACAAAAATATTTAGCATCTAAGACATCACCAAGATGGTAGAATAGAAAACCTCGAACTCTCCTTCACCCCATGGACACATCATATCCATAGCAACACATGGACTAATTCCCTTTGTGAGAAATGAAGAAGCTAGCTAAGAGGCTTCTATATTGCAAGCGATTGTAAAATCAGCAACATCAAAACAAGTAGGAAAAACAGACACTCTCTTCCCCAAATCTCTCCCATTGCACAGCACCATATGATTAGAAGGGAACCCCTAGAGCCCAGCATCTTCCTGAGGAGCAAAAAGGGTGAACTGCACATCTAACATACCAACTTCTCTGAGTGCTACTTGAGGGATTGGCTTCTATCTTACCTCTCTCAGAAAACTAGGGGTTACACAGAGCAAAGCAGCAGTTTGAAATAGCATCTGGGTACCCAACACAGCTTTTCTCCATGGCTCAGTGTAGAGCAAGTAAATGACAGACCTCAACTCCCAGCTTCTCTCTGAGGAGAGAAAGAGTTGAACTGTACCCTCAGAGTTTCAACTTCTCCAAGAGCTACCCAAGGTATTGACTTCTGTCCCACCTGTCTTGGAGTGCTGATGAGACCTGGCATACTCTAGATTTCTGGGGACAATTAACAACAAAGATGATGGTTTGGACTAGCATGACGATCATAGAAACCCACATTCTGTATGTTCAAAAAGATAAGTAAAGCTAAAGAAAATTATGAAAAGAACCCAGTTCAAACTTCTAGGGATGAAAACTACAATGAACAAGATGAAAAATACACTGTGTTGCATGAACAGCAAAGTAGACGTTTCAGAATAAAATATTTGTAAACTTGACATCTCACTAGAAACTACCTAAAATAAAACAGAAAAAAAGTTTTTTAATTTTTGTTTTAAAGTTGTGGGGTACAAGTCAGGATTGCATACATAAGTGGTTTAGATACAGGTGAAGTTTTGGGCCTCACATCAGACCTAACTTTGCCTGGATTAGGATCAGGCACACTTATTGATGTTATGTGACCCCCTGGAAGTGTTCCATTACTGCCAAACCCTTTTTTGTGGTATTATGATAGGTGTTCAGGGTCCACTTATGAGAACATGTTGTACTCAGTTCTTTATTTCTGTGATAGATCACTGAGTATGACGGACTCCAAATCCATCCAAGTTGCTGCAAAGTCCATAATTTTGTCCTTCTTTATGACTGTGTAATATTCCACTGTGTATACATACCACATTTTTTAATTCAGTCCAGTTTCAATGGGCAGCATGGTTAGTTCCATGTTTTTGCTATTGTGAATGATGCTGCAATAAACATGCATGTGCTGGCATCTTTTCAGTAGAGTAACTTAAGTTCCTCTGGGTGTATTCCCAGAAGGACAATTGCTTGGTTGTATGGAAGGTCAATTTCTAGTTGTTTTAGAAATTGCCACACTGTTTTCCATAGCAGTTAAATTAGTTTGCACTCCCACCAACAGTGTAGAAGTGTTCCCTTTTCTCCACATCCTTACCAGCATCTGTTGTTTTTTGTTTCATTAATGAGGCCATTCTTACTGAAGTTAGGTGGTATCTCAATGTGGTTTTGATTTACATTTCTCTGGTGATTAGTGAGACAAACGGTGAGTGAAATGCAACAGAAAAAAATGTTTAGAAAGGAAGAAAACATCAGCAAGCTGAGGGATAAGATGCAGGCAGTTGGAATTCAAGAAGGAATACAGAAAGGAAGAGAAATATTTGAACAGCTAAAATTTTTCTAAATTTTATGAAAATGGATATAAGAAGCTAAACAATCCCTAAGTATAAGAAACATGAATAATAAACCAAGGCATATCATAATCATATTATTCAAATAATATGAAAAGAAAATCTTAAACTTTTAAACACATCCAGAAAAAAACACATGTTCTATTTAAAGGAACAAATACAAGGATGACAATAGATTTATCATTGTCAACAATGCAAATAGGAAGCTAGTGCCTCATCTTTAGAAGACTATGATGGTTTTGTGAAAACATGACTGGGCCATGATGCTCAGATATTTGGCCAAAGATTATTCTAGATGTTTCTGTGAGAATGTTTTTGGATGAGATTAATATTTAAATCAGGGGACTTTGAGTAAAGAAGATTGCCTTCTGTAATGTGGTGGACCTCATATAATCAATTAAAGACCTTTATAGAACAAAGTCTGACCTCCCCCAGACCAGAAGGAATTCTGCCAAAAGATTGCCTTTGGACCTGAACTGCAACATTGGCTTTTCCCGGGGTCTCAACCCTGATAAACTTTAGGCTTAAATTACAGCATCAACTCTTCCCTAGGACCCTGGCTTGCTGGCCTATTTTGGAAATCTCAGCCCCTCTAATCATGTGAGTCAGTTTCTTAAAAACATTTCTCTCTCCTCTTTCTTGGATGGATTTGGAGTCACTCATACTCAGTGATTTATCACAGAAACAAAGAACTGAGTTCCATATGTTCTCACTCATAAGGTGACCTCGAACAATTATAATGCTATAAGAAAGTGATTGGTAGTAGTGGAAAATTGTCAGGGGAGGAGGGGTGGGAATGGCAGTTGAGGGAAACTGCTAGGAGAGGGAGGGGCATACCTCATCAACAAGGGTGCCTGCATAATCAACGTTTGTATACCTAACCCTGAATTGTACCCCACATCTTTATAATAAATAAATAAATTAAAATTAAAAAAATAAATAAAAACACCAGAGCTACACTGTCCAACACAGGAGCAACCAGACATGGGTAACCATCAAGCCCTTGAAATGCTGTGAGTCCAAAATAAAATGTGCTGCAAGTACAAAATACACACCCAGTGTCAAAGACTTCGTATAAACCTGTATAACATCTCACTAATAACTTTTATATTAATTCCATGATAAAGTAGCAATATTTGGTTAAATAAAATACATTAAGGAATTTTTTTAAAAAACATTTCTCTCTCCTCCTTCTCCTCTCTCGTCCCTCTCTCCCCTCCCTCCCCTTTCCCATTTTTCTGGAAAATCCTGACTAATACAAATACTGAGAGATAAAAACTCTCAGCCTAGATTGTATATCCATCAAAAATATCTTTCCAAAATAATAAGGGAGGTTAAATGAAGAATTTTTCAGACATCAAAAAGTAAAAGAATCCATCATCAGCAGATATGAATTACAAAAATGTTAACTGAAGTCCTTCAAGCAGAAGGAAACCGATACCAGGTAGAAATATAGATCCACACAAAGAAATGAATCTACATCCCGTAAATGAGTGCTGATTGTGTAAACATATAAGATAATTTTAACTATTTAAATATATTTAAAAGTTTACTAAAAGTAGTTTCTGATGTCTGCTGGAAGACATAATGATATGGAAACAGCATTATTCTGATGTGTATGAGAAAAATGCTAGAGACAATGAAATTAATTACTTTATTTGAAACTATCAGAGAACTGTGTCAAAGGGCAGATAACTAACCCAAAACCTGGAGAGAGGTACCTGCAGAAAAGAACAGGACTAGATCATTTTCTATCCAAAATAGATACCCCTGAATACCATATAAGCTATAGGAAATTAAATATTGTGGTAGAAATATTTAGCTAACTACTAAAAGCTGATTGTGGGCTAGCATGAGAGCATAAATTTGGTTCTCAGACATAAGTGGGTTATCACCACTTAGTAGGCCTTTCCTCCAGAAGTGCCACAGAGAATATGGAGGAAAATCCCAAGAAAGCTGTCTCATTTCTGGTTTAAGAAAAAAAAAAGCCACTGCCATAATCCACCTAGACCAAACATATCTCTCACATCTGCACTACAGAACAAGACTTTATCTTCAAAGGCATATACTGGTGGAATCCTACTGCAATTGTGTAAGAAGAATAGAGTTCATCACCAAAACAGCATCCATACTCATCTTTCTAGAAACTTTCACGTTTGAAGAAGGGGTAGTAATACTTGTGAAGAAACTGCCCCTAAACTCAAGTTCAAAATATTTGCCTAAAGGTTTAAAAAGAACATCAGAGAATGCCCAACTGTGCCCTCCAATTGGGCTAACAAACGTTGAATAAGTATTGTAGTGAAGTACAACTGGAAGAATAACAAGAGACTTGCTCTCTATGGGGATCAAAACAAAAGAAAGATCCAAAGCCAAGTGGCAAAACAAAAACAAGGTATCACTAGAGGATTTTGAAATCTCTGGTTCCCATGACAACAACAAAATCCAATTCTGATAACCATAGCAACACATTCCAATTCTGGTAACCATAGTAACCATCGCAACTAAGCACATTTCAAACCATGTTCAACTCCTGACTAGATAAACAAAAACCCCGACACTAATGGCCCAGCAGAACGAAAAGCATGATAATCTTGAAGTATAAAAAACTGATCTCAGTATGTACTATTCTATATATGGCCATTTTTCAACAACAACAAAAAATGTGGCATACTAAAAACATAAAACAAACACAATCTCAAGAGATAATAAATCATCTAAAGCAGACTCAGATATTACACGGTTGTTTGAACAAATAATAAAGGGAATTAAAAACAACTGTTTGAACTATCATAAAGGGAATTTAAAACAACTGTGATTAACATGCTTAAGCACTGGTTCTCACAAGCAGGCAATTTTTCTCACAGGGAACATTTGGCAACATTGGGAGGCATTCATCATTGGGAGGCATTAATGGGAAATGTGGTACTGGTACCTAGTGGGTAGAGACCAGGGGTGATGCTAAACATCCTACAAGGCACAGGAAAGCATCTTACAATAGAATTATCCACTTGAAAAATGTCAATTATACCAAGGCTGGGAACCCACCCCTGTGTTAAAAGCTATAATGGGAAAAGTAGAAGACATGCAATATTACATATGTAGTTTCAGCAGAAAGATGAAAACTGGAAGAATAAAACAGATATTATATTACTATAGTAATCCTTTCAGAATGTATATTTGTATCAAAACATCATGTTATATACTTTAAATATATGAAATAAGGAAGAATAAAATGGAAATGCTAGAAATAAAAAACACAATAACAGAAATTAGATTGTCTTTGATGAACTTATTATGGACTCATCACAGCTGAGAAAAGAATAACTTATCTTAAATTGAGTCAATAAGAATTATCCTAACGGGAATGCTAAGAAAAAAAAGTAGGAAAATATTACAGAACATGCAAATGCTGAGGGACAATTACATATAGTCTAATGTACATGTCATTGGAATCCTAGAGGGGAAGAAAGTTCAGAACAGATAAAATAGTTGAAGAAATAATGGCTGAGAATTTTCCAAAATTACTAGCAAACACCACAGATTCAAGAATTTCAAAGAACATCAAGCAGGATAAAGGCAATGCAAAACAAAACAAAAACATATGCACGCACTTAGGAATATAATATTCATACTGCTAAAAATCAAAGGCAAGGAGAAATTCTTGCAGTCATCCAGGGATGAGGGCACATTGTTTACAGAGGAAGAAGAAGAATTATAGTAGAGTTCTCTTTAGAAACCATAAAATCAAGAATACATCTTTTAAGTTAAAAAAAATTTTTTTTAATCTATCAACTTAGTATTCTATACTCAGAGGAAATATGCTTCAAAAATACATGAGTGTGGCCTAACTGACCTTTATAGAACAAACTCCCAGCAACAGCAGAATGCACACGTTCTTCACAACTGCACATAACACACTTACCAAAATAGACCATATCCAGGGTTATAAAATAAACCTTGACAAATTTAAAATAATAGAAATCACACAAAGTATGTTATCAGGCTATAACATAATTAAACTAAAATCAATAACAGGGAAACATATAAAAACAAAGCCCATATATTTGTAAATTAAACAAAACACATATGTGAAAGAGAAAGTCTCCAGAGAAATTAAAGAATACTTTAAACTAAGTAAAAAAGTGAAATACAATATATCAAAATTTGTGATATGCAACTATAGCACTGCTTAGGGGGAAATGTATAGCATTAAATGTATGTATTAGGGGAAAAAAACTAAAATGAATAACCTAAACTTCCACCTTAGGAAACTAGAGTAAGAAGAGCAAACTAAACCTAAAGCAAGTGGAAGAAAGAAAATAATAAAAATTAAACAAAAATTAACAAATAAGGAATGAGAACACAAAGTAAATAAAAAAACAAAAGGTGGTACTTTGAAGACATACAAATGGCCAACAGGTATATGAAAAAATGCTCAACATCACTAATTATCAGAAAAATGCAAATCAAAACCACAGAGAGATATAATATCACCCCAGCTAAAATAATTATCAAAAAGCAAAAAGTAATAGATGCTGACAATGATATGGAGAAAGGAGAATGCTTGTACACTGTTGGTGGGAATGTGAATTAGTACAGCTACTATGGAAAACAATTTGGAGATTTTTCAAGCTACTCATCCCACTGATGGGTATAGTTTTTTTTTTTTTTTTTTTTTTG